>NW_011333043.1:0-33869 GCF_000735185.1 Notothenia coriiceps | reverse complement strand
TCCTTTGGTGTAGTATGTGATGGTGAGCAGAGGGTCATCTTTGTCAAGGTGTTCATCTTTACAGATTTTTAATCTGCCTCCTGAGCCGATGCCCTCTCTGGATACGTATGCATAATTCCTGCACAGAGTATCTTTCCAGATGTAGATGGAATCAGTGAAGAATATGAGGTTGTTCTTCTTCCTTCCTCCTTTTTGTTGGGCATAGTCAGTGAAGAGGACCTCTGGGTTTCCACACAGTGTCTTCTCCTTGTGTTTGTCCTTCGCATTTACACTCTTGCATTTAGCAGGATATTCAATCTCTCTTCCCTCTGCTCTGAGAGCTGAGAAGTTCTTTTTTGCCTGCTGGACAGTGTCCATGGCGACCACTTGTTTTGTTCCAAAGAGAGGCTAGCTAATTAATTAGCTTACAAATACTTTTCTTTTCCTTTCTTTTTATCTTCATGAAATAATTCAGTTTATAATGTTCCGCTACCTTCTTTGGTGCAGCTCCTTCCAACAGTGGCAGGTAACAGCTGGCAGCCCACAGCTAGCAGCCCACAGCTAGACGGTTGACAGTTGTCAATTGGTAGTTGAAAGCTAGTTAGTAGTTTCAACTCAAAAATACATCCAAAAATTGCGTTTCTTCCTCTTGTTTCTGTCGATCAATGTCGTTAACTCTTCTTTGGAGTTAATTCTGCAGATTTTCCTATAAAATGTCTCACTTTTTAGGTCCAATTTCCATTTTTTTGTTCAGGAGCTCATTTCTGATGCAGCTTACTCAAATCAAAACAATTCTCTCTCTCTCTCTCTCTCTCTATAGGTCTCTAACACACACACACACACACACACACACACACACACACACACACACACACACGTGCATTTTCTAGTTCCTTGTTGTAACCTATGGTTGTATCGCACCGGGGAACTGTACACCCATACTCAGAAGCTGCTGTAGTCAGTTGTGATAGGCTTATCACTTGTCTTAGGTTCTGTCTTCATATTATTACTAATGAGAATACTTGGGGAAATTATCAGTGCATATTGTTCAACCCCACACGGAGCTGAAGTGCGCGAGAAACAGGTACTTCTGCTCCTATCAAACTAATTAACTTTCCGGTCACGTCAATAGGGAGTTATAGGCTTCCGAATGAGTGCGTAGAAGAAGACAATACGGAGTGGTACAAAAAAAAAAGAGAACTTTAAAAAAAACATTTAAATAATTTATTACAATATATTTGTAAACTGATTCAAATAATCAATAGAGGTTTTTTAAAGCGTTTTTTCCTTCATAATCTTTGTTGCACGCTGTTGTCCAGTTGGTGGCGGTATGCAGCACCAAGCCTGTTTGTCAATCTTCACTAAACACTAAGGAAGAAGAGGAGGATTAAGAATATATAAAATGTAATAATTATTTATTTTCTTTACCCATTTGTCTTTTGTTTTTTAATCTTCGTGCATATTGTGCAACATTTGCTGAAGATGAGGGAAGCCTAATTACAAAATGTTTTTTGTTATCAAAAATAAAATAAAAATGTAAATAAGAAGATATTTAGATCTTCCGAGAGGCAAGTAGACTGTATATATAAATAGGCTATGTAGGCAGTGGTGGAAGAAGTAATCAGATGCTTTACTTGAGAAAAAGTACCAATACATTATTGTCTAACTCCACAACAAGTAAAAGTCCTGCATATAAAATCCTACTTACAAAAGTATTATCAGCTAAATGTACTTAAAGTATAAAAAGTAAAAGTAGTCATAGTGCAGACATTTTTTCCATTATATGTTAATATAAATATACTTCTAGATCATATCTTTGCATCAAGTGGCATTTTACTGTTGTAGACCAACAACGTTCTGATTTACTTATTGTAAAATATTTTAATAATTTTACTCTTTGTGACTTAAAGTGTAAGTCTACTGGAGAAATTTATTTTAGAGATGCATTTTGTTTAAAGTAGCTAAAGCTGTTTATAGGAGAAAAAATACCTTCTTTCTCTTTTAAATGTTGTGGAGTATGAGTGTAGTATTAGGCCTACATGGAAATACTCAAGTAAAGTACAAGTACCTCAAAGTTGTACTCAAGTTACTTGAGTTAGTATACTTAGCTAGTTACTTCTTACCTCTGAATGTTGTCCTATATTTCTATATAGAGGCCATTGCGTGGAGCACTGCAGGGGGAGTCGTGAAACTGCAGCGGTGACTCCGGTGCGCCGGTAGGAGGAGACGAAGAATTGTTTCCCTCCGGTTCTCTGCTCTGCCCTGATTGCACAGCATACAGCTACCTCGGTGCGCCCTCTCACTATTTTTTCTTAATTTAGGGAATACTAGGCAGTTGTTCAACCTTGTACCACCGTCTCGGCTCCCACACTCCCCGCCCTGTTACCAAAGCAACATCCCGGAGAGTCAGCCCACTGCCTCCTCCATGCATTGGAGTCCCCCGCGCACCGGCTCCGGCTCCAGCCATGTCGGCCAGGAATGCAGCGGCTGGCGGCGGTGACAGAGTGGGAGGCGAACCGGCAGGTAATTGAAACACTACTAAACATATCCACCAGTTTGTACACTTGGTGATTCATAGTATGAGCTACATTATGGTTGATAAGAAAGGGTAGAAGCGCAGTGGTGTTTTTATGTCAATGTTTCTCCGGCTGACCTCAACTTTGCGCTATTTCAAAACTAGGTCAGTAGATCAGTAGAGCAAGCTCGCCCTCTAACGTTACGCCATTTATGTAACATAACACTGCACGACATTGTTTGTCATATTGCCAGCGAAATGTGCAGAATATGACTGACGTAACACATCGGGTTGTCACAAATGACATCGTTAATAACATATGTATGTGTGGTGTTTGCTAACGTTAACATAAACGAGCCAAGCCGAACGTTAGCTTAGCAACGGTAGCGAGGCCTGTTTACCGGCAACTGGGTCAATGTATCCGGTTTTACTGCCCGTTACAGTCGAGACATTTTTGTTTACACTTTGATAGCCTTTGCTTTCCGACCGAACTATTGTCACTGTGTGTCAAACTAGCATTAATGTGTGTTGCTGTTCAGGCCTAACCAGGCCCGGCTCCAGGATGAAATTACTGAGGGGGCTGTTAAAAAATCCGAGGGGGCGATTTTTTTTTCACAACAACGAAAAATACTGGCAATGTAATGTATTGACAAACCAAGCTTTTTTCCTTCTCACTGCTCTACAATCTCTTTGCTTCTTTATTTGTTATTCTGGATTTACCTCTGTCGTTCTGTTCATTTCCTCTGATCTTTAATATTAGATAGTACATTATTAGATGGCCGAACTTTGTTTAACAGACTAACATTGATTTCCTCAATTTATAAATGGACAGGCTCTGTAATTATACCATAACCTTTTCTCCTCTATCCCTTAACTCGTCTTCCTATACAGATTTACTTACCTCTAGTCAGGTCAGGATTAAATAAACATTAATCTGGTGATAAGAAACTGACTAATATATAAACCAAATGTAATATTGGATCAAATACTACACCAAATGGACAGACACAGATTGAAAATAAAAATAAAGTCCCCTGGTTTGTCTCTAGAGTCTAACTGCCATGAGAAAAATCAAATCCATCCATCCATCCATCCATCTTCTCCCGCTTATCCGTGGTCGGGTCGCGGAGGTAGCACCTCCCTAGGGAGACGCCCAGGTGGCATCCTAACTAGGTGCCGAACCACCTCAACTGGCTCCTTTCGACGCGAAGGAGGAGCGGTTCCTTTGGCAAAAACCTGATCCATACAGCCCTAAATAATAACAAGTAACCATCACGTGTGGTGCTATCTGTAGTTGTTTGTCTTATTTTTTGTTGATGTCAAACAACATGGATTTCAAGTCAATATACGAAAGTAAATCAAGAAATTAAGCAAACAAGCTGATCTTCAAGTTCCTCAAAAACAATGGTCTGAGGACAAGGATTTAATATGAACATTTAATAAATCAACAGTAGGTGGCGATTTATGCTCCAAGTGGAAGCGATTCGCCATTAAAGACAAAAGAAGAAGAAGAAGAAGAAGAAGAAGAAATACGCTAACGCTACAAACAGGCACAACACTCTTACTCTGTTTTTACTGACATGTAACATTTGATTTCACCTTGCTCTATTTTTTTTAACGCACGTTCAAAAACGGGAACATTTTCGGGAGTTTCAACCGGGTACCAGCCACCGAAAACGGGGACTCTGTCCGGAAACGGGGACGTTTTGGTCACCCATCCGACTGTGTTTACAGCTAAGCACACACGCTAACATTAAGACTAGCTCACTTGGGGTTGAGGCTTTTTTACACGTTGCTTGACTGCCTGCCCACATATCTGATCTAAACATAGTAACGTGTATTGTGGAAAATAATTATTTAAAGTTATTTAATAATTGTGACATTTATTGTACTTTTTGATGGATGAATGATGCTCAAAGTGAGGGGGCAAATAATACAACTGAGGGGGCAATGCCCCCTTTTGCCCCCTCGTGGCGCCGGGCCCGGGCCTAATCGTCTAATGTTAGCCAAGACCAAGCAAGCGTTTCTGAAGGTAAACCGTACCATTTTCATGGTGTCTTTACGTAGTGACTGTAACGTTACTCTACATGTCCAGCATCTACTCAGCTGCCCTTTCACTATAATTACAGAAATCAAGAAGTCGAAGACCACCTTACCTTCTTCTGTCGAAATAAACACAAGTTGTGCTTCAACTAACGAGTATTTACATTATCAATTTCTCTACAAATGTTGTTTGTCTAATCCATGGGCAAACAAGTATTCAGATTATTTACTTCAGTAACAGTACTAATACCACATTGTACAGTAGAAGTGTAAACTAATATCAAATGAAAATACTCAAGTACAAATACCTCATAGTGTACTTAATTACAGTTATTGAATACATGTACTTAGTTACTTTCCCCAACTGTCCATTGGTGATGTCTTTATGTCTTGGTCGATCCGAAACCCAAGAATATTCAGTTTAAAATTAAATTTTAAATGTCCACGAAATTCACCCTGAACTGCCTTTCCTCACTGGACAAGTTGGACAGACTTATTCTTATTGGATGTTAGTGCTTTTTCAGTTTTTATGGGAATATTTGATTAAATATGAGCAATGTCTTTATTGAAAAGTCACGTATTTTCAATAGATTCCATGTCATCTGATATTAAATCAGCATGTGTGTTTTTACAATAAATTAAGGTGTGTGTGTGTGTGTGTGTGTGTGTGTGTGTGTGTGTGTGTGTGTGTGTGTGTGTGTGTGTGTGTGTGTGTGTGTGTGTGTGTGTGTGTGTGTGTGTGCGTGCATGTGTGTGGATGCGTGTGGATGCAGACCAGTTTGTCAAGACTAAAAAGGGCAAGACTAGGCTGAGAGCAGATGTTATACATACATACACAAGCCTCTAATAACACAATAATAAATGTATTTTAAGTAAATACAAATTATGGATAGTAATCCTATCATCAGTTTCTCGTGATGCTGTTACTGTGCAACTTTGAGATGGACATATGACACACGGTATGCCACAACAATACTTAATGGCCAGATCAAGTCTGAAATTGTCCTTGCAAGGACAGATATTAAGACTAGAGACGAGCAAACAAACATTTACCATACAGTACAGCTCTTTGGGTTGTTTAAGTGCAGCAGATGCTCAGTCATGGATTGAGTAAATTAGTGAGTTACTGTTAGGATCATGTGGGAACAGGAGAGAGGGATTATGGGAGTTGGAAGTGGAATGTCTTTACGGTAACCCTGTAATCCATCCAATCTTGACAGGGGTAGGGGGATTAAAAATCTGATTGTTGCTGATCTGTTAATGGCTGTTTGGGTCACAGGGTCTGTGGAGCAGAGTTAAAACAGGTGCCACATTCGGTCTGTTTCGTGTCGTTCGCTAGACTTCATTACACTCTAAAAAAACTGATAAAAAACGGATAAAACGGTATGAACGTTTCATACCATGATTTTTAAATAATAACATCACAGATTTTTAAATAATAACATCACGGTTATCGGCCTTGTTTTGATGTTGTTAAAATTAATGTGTTGAAACAATGCTGATTACATTATTGACCAATAATTGCTTGTCTCACATGTCTAAAAGGCATCCATAGTAGGGCTGAACGATTAATTGGTTTTAAATTGAAATCGAGATTTGAAATGATGCAATTATCAAATCGCAAAGCCTGCAAATTCTTTTTTTTTTCTTTTTTTTGTTCCTCTTGTGACAGTCATCCACATCAATCAGAAGTGCTGTGCTACACATGTACCAGTCATTGTTAACCAATCAGAAGTGGCCCATGATTGTAGGTGATAGACAGATTGATCCAATCCCTGCCAAGTATTTTTGAAATACTTTTCCAAATGGCTTCCAATGGAGCTTTCCTAGATGGTTTGGTGGAACAAACCATCTGAGTCNGCACCGCCCTAACCCGTAGCATGTTACCGACAGACAACATGGCATTTCCTCTGCATCAGGTGATTAGCTTAGCATTAGAATTGTCTACGAGGAACACAACTTTCGTTCGGTGGATCTAACCTGAGAATTATTTTCCACATTAGTGCATCCGATTGATACATTTTCCTTTTTAAATGAGTACTCTGATAATTCCTATGTGAATCTTTATCCTTGGAACATCAGATCTCCTTTAACAAAGCAAAAAAAAACAATTCCTGCTCACATATTTAGACCAGAGGATGGGCAACTGGATGGTGGTGGGCCACATAATTTTATGTACGTGTCACAACAGAGGGGCCGCAGATTCACTTGTAACACACACACACCACCACACACACACACACACACACACACACACCCCACACACAACACACAAATCCATGTATTGTATGTAATTATTACAACATATACTAAGTCTGACATCTTCATTGACCATTTTACAATCTTTCAGGGAACATCCTCTAATAAGCCTAACTACAAATATCCAGTTCACAGAAAATGTTTTTAATTGTTACAAGTGGCATGTTTGTATCAGAACAGGTTTATTTAACAGTCGGAATTAAGTGAAACTATTTTAAACTTTGGTAAAGCACGGAAATGTGTGTGCATGAGGATTAAATATTAAGATGACATAACATGAAGTAATGAACACTAACTAGGGATGCCCCGAATTATCGGCCGAAAATGGTTAAAAAAAATATTAGCGCGGAATGTCAGGGAACAGGGTTACGTGGTAAGCTAACGTGGTTGTTATGTGATGACGTAATCAAAAACGCGGCAACAAGCACGGCGCGGCGACCCATGCTCGCGGCCTGGCTCACAGCCAAACATTGTCTGGCGTTTTGGAGATATTTAAAAATACTCAGAGAAAGAGGCCGCGGATTGCGATTTGTAAAACGTGGTTCAGGCTGAGCATTTATCGAGGGGGTGTAACGGCAAAAGACTTTCACCACTTCCGGATTACTCCACCACTTCGAAATCAAACACCCGGACAAATATTGCGGAGTAAGATCAAATCACAAAGCACTGGACAGGCGAGAGACTGTTCAGCGCTGCTTCTCATGTGCTTGATGAGAAGAGGAAACAGGACTTTATGGCTGATAAAGCAGAGAAGCCTACCTGTTCATTAAAAATAACCTCCCACTTCTTTTCCTTAATTAAGTAGACAAGGCTGGCTTATCATTAAGCTTATCTAGTTCACATGTCTACTCTATACCCACTTTTCCTCAACAATTTTTCATTGTGTGAGTTATAATTTCACCAATCTCAGGTTTATCATTAGGGGAAAATGACAGCAGCACAGTGTTTCAATATATTTGTTACTTTAGGTATCTAAATGATACAATGTTGTTTACATTGCTTCATGAGGAACAGAACCTATGGGACAGAACACCTTATTTGCAGATTCTTGAAATTTGTAATTTTTAAATTTTTAATTGATTGTGGATTTTGTATCCAGTTTTCACTTTATGTATCTTTATACAATGTTTACTACTTTGCTTATGAGGACAGACAGCCTTATTTACAGATTCTTGAAATTGAATTGTAATTTCATTTGTAAATAGTTACATTCATGTGGATTTATCCAGTTTGCACATTTGTATGCATGCACTTATAGGTGCATTTGTTGTTGTTGAAGGCCTGGCTGTTACAGTCTTTATTTACACTATTTTGTTGTAGGCCTACTGGCCTAGATGTTTATGCAGTTTTAAAGCACCTTGGCTTTGTTCTGAATGCACTTTGTTGTAGTTATCCTACAGAGAAAAGAAAATGCACTTGACTTGGAATTAATGTACTGTATACATTCAAAAGTGCTGAATAAATGTTTTATGGACCCATAATAGTGATTATTATTTAAGTTAAGTTTTGCCATAATCATGTCTTTTTCCATAATCAGGTAGCTGAACAACATTGGTAAAAAATGTATACATTATATATATATATATTTCTATTAATCATTTTCGGCATTCGGTTTTCGG
This sequence comes from Notothenia coriiceps, assembly GCF_000735185.1. Taxonomy (NCBI): domain Eukaryota; kingdom Metazoa; phylum Chordata; class Actinopteri; order Perciformes; family Nototheniidae; genus Notothenia; species Notothenia coriiceps. The sequence continues at coordinate 25,454 of NW_011333043.1, read as the reverse complement.
CCAACTGTTTCCTATTTTCGGTCTCGGTTTCGGCCAAGAATTTCCCATTCGGTGCACCCCTAACACTAACCCATATATTAGTTGTCTAACTCGAACCTAAGACACTTGTAGCCTGTCTCTGCATTCCCCTTATTCCACATTAAGGGGAATGTCAACACAGACACCTGTCAACCCGCACTCTGCTGTTCCTCAGCGCCGCTCCCCCTCCCTCCCGCTGAAATTATGAATGAAAAGCGTATAGTAATCATAGATAACACGGCAGGGTCCGTGACAGTTTGTTTTCATCTGATTTCAAATAAACAAAATCTTGGTTTTTAGAATATTAAACTTGTTTTGCCAAATTCAGATGATAAATCCAACTTTTAAGCTTGTAAAGGCATAATTACAAGCGGCAACTTAACGTCACAGCAGGCATAACAACAGCCGGTGTTTCTTGTGATTGTTTCCCCGGGAAACAAACACAATACACACAAACGCGTCACAGATTATTTTGCAGTATTTGGCTGCCGAAATAAATCATGTACGCAGCTTGGGACGTAACTAGGAGTCTAGTGGACAGTATCAGTACTACAAGTCAAAAATAAAAAAATGGTCTGAGTCACTGCTCAACAAGAGGCGCTTTCACACCGCAGTACTTTTCCCACAAAGGTTCATGAGAACTTAGTTAATCAGAACTCTTTAGTTCTGATGAACTAAGTACAGATCGCGTTCACACCGGAATAAGTCCCTGGGGGTGGATTAGGCAAATGAAGCCGCTGACGTAACTTCTTCTTCTTCTGCTTTGGGTTTACTGGCAGGCCGCAAACAACTTCACGGCGTATACTGCCGCCCAAAATCCCCGGCTGGAAGTCCCCGGAGTTGGGGACTGGCTGAAGCCTTCCGAGTAAATCGCCAGAACGCCGACACCTCCTCATCTCCACCGCTTCCATGTTTTATTTTGTGTTGCCATAAGTTAGTCTCTCTGCGTTTCTGCGCTGGGCTAATGCTAATAATGCTAATGCGAGAATAATAAAATGGTGGCTTCACAACACTTTTGTTTTGTTTTACGGGGCGTGGTTTGCAATCCGCCCAGCCAATCAGAAATATAGCTATTTTCTCACAAGAGAGCCGCATGAGAGTCCCTGCTCTCTAGCTGGGACGGAAAAGGGGGTAAAAAAGGTTCTCATTAACTCATTTTAGTTCTGGCTCTTTTTGGTGTGAACGCAACATTTCGGAACTATATCGGAACTAAAGTGGGAAAAGTATTGCGGTGTGAACGCGGCTAACGCTGTTTGTGAGCTCTTAATGAGAACATTGTGATCCTATTTGGGCGAGCTCTGGATATGACAATGCATCTGTTTGACTCTTTATCGCTTACATCAGAGAAAGTGCAATCTGACAGATTTATAGTGCAATGGAATGTTTTTCCAAAATAAATGAACCCCCCTCCTTATGAACAATTACATCTCATTGTGTCAGCTACAGCTCATTGTGTTGATGTGTTTCAGCAGATGTGCTGGTTGAGGATAAACAGAGTGGTTCTGTGTCCTTGCCCAGCCCGATGACCCCGGCCTCAGCTGCTGGCATGTCCGCAACCATGGAGATGCCCCGGAAGCGTAAGGGCAGCGTGGACAACCAGTCAGTAGTGTGATTGCTTTAATATGGCTTACAGAAAATCTCTTAAATCCAGTGACCTAAATTGTTGCTAGTTACTATTGATATTCTTCAATTTTCTTCCTAGGGACACAAAATCTGCCTCCATGGATATGGACATTGAAGATATGGATGAGAGCCACAATGGGTGCTGTTTGCTTAATTAACAATTCTCAGAGCTCATCTGTTTATTTTGTGCTGTTCTGCATGTGCTTGTTATTGCTTGGCGTAAAAATATTTCAAATTGTGTTTTTCGCTCTACAGGTCAGATGGTGAGGACCAACATGTCAAAATGAAATGCTTCAGGTTGGTTATATTTTTGACACCACCACATTGATAACGTTTGTTTGTAATTTTATACCCAATCTTGTAATAATATTTGTTGTCACATTTAAGAATATGCTTCAGTAAAAGGACAAAACTCATTTGAAGCAGCTTGATTGTTTCTCCTTTTAATGTCTCTACAGGGAACCACACAGCCAAATTGAGAAGAGGAGAAGGGACAAAATGAACAATCTCATTGACAAACTATCAGCCATGATCCCTACGTGTAACCCCATGTCCCGTAAGCTGGACAAACTCACTGTGCTCAGAATGGCCGTGCAGCACCTTAAATCTCTCAAAGGTAACATGTTAAAGATAATCCAACCTAATATCACCGATTTAGCATTTACTTGATTCATGGTTTATTGCAATTTGGGCTTTATTTTCTTTAGCCCATCATTTTTAGCAAAAAATAAACATCACACATAATTAGTCAGGTTGTAAGAAAAATATTTTAGTCTGTAAAGCACATTATTTGAAGGTGGAATTTTTAAAGAGATCAGATCAGAGAACAGATAATATTTTTGTGGTTGAAGTTCTAAGTCACTGTGACCTAACGAACAATTCATGCTAATTATGACAATTACACACAAATGTCTAATAGAAAAGGAATGTCTGTTTGCCAGAGACATACTGTGGAAATGTAGGGCAGTAGTTCTAGTTGGCAATTTGATCATGTTCCTAGATCTGAACAGTTCACTTAGTGAGTACTTGTTGTTACTGATAGAGTGGCATTGAAACATCTTTGTCTTTATTTTCAGGTTCATCAAGTTCTTTTTCTGAAGCGAACTACAAACCCTCATTCCTTCCCAACGATGAACTCAAACACCTTATCCTAAAGGTAAACAAACCATTCTCACGTGAGGAGCTAATCTTTTACCTTCCGATGGTGAAACTCGAGCGATTAGAGCGATGCGAAAAAACCATGAATTAATGCTTTATTAATTCATGGTTTTTAAGGGGCTTATCTCATTGTAAATACTATGGTAGACTACCCAATATTCGCATCGCTCTAATCGCTCGAGTTTCACCGCGGCTGTCAGCTGTGTTTGCTCCTGTCATTCAAACAAGATGCGCTGGAGAGGGGGCGGGGCAGTTGTTGTAGTTGGAGATACCAACTACAACCAAATGAACATATTTTACCGTGATTTAATTGTAATTCACGTTTCAAAGTGATGCTGAAGTAACAACATACTGATACCGGTTAATAAAAACCATGAATTAATGCTTTGACAAGTCTGCAGAAAAGATGGCAGGCGATAAGCTCTTAAAATGCGTGTTTTCTGAATGGAATCGGATCCATTAGGCTAAACTAACCTGTAGCTGCTCCGTCCACACTCACAACAACGTCATACAGACATAAATAAAGCAGCGACTGTATTCACCATTACACAGACAGTCTGTGTTTTGTACTTGTTTAACTTTTGTCAAGTTTCTGAACAGATATGAGGAGCTGTGAGCTCTGAGTGTGTGCTAACAGCTAACGGCTGATGTGTTGGGACATATTGCGCTGTCAGGTGCTGACCAATCACGAAGCGTCATTTCTTGACTGGCAGCAAAAACAACCAATCACAGCAGTGCTTCTCTGGCTGGCTCTGTCCAATCACAAACAAGAAGTGTTCTCCCTAAAGGAATACCCTTTCCGTCCAATGTGAAATGCTGTGGTGTTTTGTGAAATGCTGTTGTGTTTTCGGAAATGCTGTGGCGTTTTGTGAAATGCTGTTGTGTTTTGTGAAATGCTGTGGTGTTTTGTGAAATGCTGTGGCGTTTTCGGAAACGCTGTTGTGTTTTCGGAAATGCTGTTGGTGTTTTGTTTCGGAAATGCTGTAGTGTGTTCTGAAATGCTGTAGTGTTTTCTGAAATGCTGTGGCGTTTTGTGAAATGCTGTAGTGTTTTCTGAAATGCTGTAGTGTGTTCTGAAATGCTGTAGTGTTTTCTGAAATGCTGTAGTGTGTTCTGAAATGCTGTAGTGTTTTCTGAAATGCTGTAGTGTTTTCTGAAATGCTGTAGTGTTTTCTGAAATGCTGTGGTGTTTTGTGAAATGCTGTAGTGTTTTGTGAAATGCTGTAGTGTTTTGTGAAATGCTGTTGCGTTTTCTGAAATGCTGTGGTGTTTTGCACTTCAGGGCCACCGTAATATACCAATCTCCTAAAGGAACAGAAACAAGACTTAAAATGTATATAGTACACTATGCTTATATTATACGCATAGTGTACTATATAGATACAAAAAGTTGTGCACAGTAGCTTTTAATTAAAACTTAACTATATCCTGTGAGGAAGTTACAATGTTTTCTTATTGCATTACAATATTTCACCCTTTGCCTCTCTGTTGTCCAGGCTGCAGACGGGTTCCTGTTTGTGGTGGGCTGTGATCGTGGGAAAATAGTGTTCGTCTCAGAGTCCGTCACGAAGATATTAAATTATAGTCGGGTAATGCTTTTACATTTGTTATCTTCATCATCTTTGTTCATGTGAAACCACAGACACACCAGGTGGCTTGCATTGTCTTGGCACCAGAGGTCATGGACTAAAACACACCAGCGTGAGCGTGGGTCTGTAGCATCACATTTTAAACTGTGCACAGATTTCACAACTTTTAGACTTTATAAATACTGAATTCATTTTTGTTGATTCAAAACACATTAGTCTTACTTTCCTCTGTTATACTACATCATGATAGATCTTTTATATATTCCCAAAAAAAGCCAAATTACAGTTCAAAATGCTTACTGAAAAGTAATTCTGAACAGACAACTGTGACTGCCAGATAATGAAAAATAAAATGTTTTGGCTTTTTTATTAGTTTTGTTTTTAATTGTTGCCCTTGTTGCTTCTAAAATCTTAAAATGCTTGATCTTTTCTCCACGCGCTACCTGGTGTGTTCCGGGAAAATTGTTTGTCGTTATCAGTATAGACATCGTATTGAGGGCGGGTTGATCAGCTGTTTGCTCTTCCTACAGGCGGAGCTGATTGGACAGAGCCTGTTTGATTACATTCACCCAAAGGACATGGGGAAAGTGAAGGAGCAGCTGTCAGCCTCTGAATTATTCCCTCGTGAACGGCTAATAGATGCTAAAAGTAAAGCATTTTTTTATCTTTCCTTGTGTGTGCGAGAGAGGGAGAGATCACCTTTAACCCTCCTGTCATGTCTCCAGCCGGTCTGCAGGTCCAGGCTGACCTCCCCGTGGGTGCGGCACGGCTGTGTACGGGCGCACGCCGCTCATTCTTCTGTCGCATGAAGATAAACAAGATTTGTGTCAAAGTAGAGGAGAAGGAATTCCAGGCCAGCACCTCCAAAAAGAAAGGTTGGGAAACGATTCAGTGGTTTATTTATCAAATCACATTTGTACATTCAGGATTTAAATGTATCTGGGTCCCTGTGTAACAGCTAATATTTAATTTATCAAGAAGGCTTCCATTCACCAAAAGTATTTGTGTAAACTGCAGTTTCTCAAACTGTCAAGCAGAGTTGAAGGGAAACCATAAAGCAAAGATACTGTGTGAAGTGACTGTGCAATGTAGGTCCAAAGTGTGACTGCTTCCCAGTAAATGAGCCATAGTTCTCCATTTATCACGTTTCATAATGCAGGCGTATATATATATATAGGTGATCATGTTATGAGAAACTTTTCTTACCAACAATATACTGTAGTACTCATACTATAGCTTGGAGTGTCCCAGTTGTCTGATTTTCTCTAATGTGGTGGCCACAATGTCAGACTTGGGGTCAAGTTACACAGTTTATTTATATTTTGCTTTTTGTTTGCATATTGTGATTTGTGTCTTCGTGTACTCCAGAGTCCCAGAAGTACTGCACAGTCCACTGTACAGGCTACATGCGCAGCTGGCCCACCACTCAGTTGGGAGCAGAGGGGGAGGGGGAGGGCGAGGCAGACAAGCAGGACAGCTCCCACTTCAGCTGCCTGGTGGCGGTGGGACGTGTCCACTCCCACTCCTCTCCCCAGGTTAATGGAGAAGTCCGAGTTAAACCCACAGAGTTCATCACGCGCTACGCCATGGATGGAAAATTCACCTTTGTCGATCAAAGGTGGAGTTGAATAAAAAAAATATTTCTTTACAGTTTATTGCATACAGTTTTTTTTAACAATAAGATGTCTAAATACCATTTTACTTTTCATTCTTCTTCTGCAGAGCGACCACCATTCTTGGTTATCTTCCCCAAGAACTGCTCGGGACATCATGCTACGAGTACTTCCACCAAGACGACTTACCGCATTTAGCTGACAGACACCGAAAAGGCAAATTACATTTTTCTGTGAACTCAAACGTTTACTTTTTTCCAATTGTCTCAGATGCATTATTATTATTTGATGATGAACAATCTTTAACTATGTAGGTCAATACATGAATGCAGGAATTCATTATAAAATCACAAAATGTGTTAACAGTTTGGATCTTATTTTCTGCTATAATCCAAAATTCAAAGTAATCTAACTAACAAATGTATTCCTGCAGCACTCTGGTTACATTACATTTTTTAAATACAATACAGCTGCAGTGTTGATGTAAAGGTCAATCTTTTTTACTTTTCTGTTAATCTAAATCTTCCAGTTTGTTGCAAAATTGTGATGCATTGCCCCTATTTCTATACGCTTTTCCTGTGCTTACGGTGGTATCTGCATCTATCAGATCATACTGACGTTTCTTTTCCTGTTCAGCCTGTAACTCATCCTACCTTTGTTTTTGTTTTTCACAGTGCTGCGCAGTAAAGAAAAAATAGAGACAAACTGCTATAAGTTCAAAACAAAAAGTGGCTCTTTCATCACTCTGCAAAGTCAGTGGTTTAGTTTTGTAAATCCCTGGACCAAAGAAGTGGAATACTTAGTGTCAACAAACACAGTTATATCGTGAGTATACACTTCAGTCCCTCCATGCATTACCTAGATATATTACCTGAGACAGATACGCAGTATATTAATCAACGCTTGCAACAACTAGGTGTGATAACAGTCGAACCTGTCGGTCAGGAAACAAGGCTGAACAGTCAAGCACTTCCAAGACTTCTGAAGGTCGGTTAAAAAAAGTATTTAAGGATTTTATCTGATTGTTAGCTTTGAACAATACAAATTGTGCCATAGCATACTTCTGTTTATTTCATTTGTAACCTTTTTTTTTACAAGATGGCAAGAAGTCCCTTCCAGTTATACCAGGCATCTCCACCACACCTGGAGCTATGATTTATGCTGGAAGCATCGGGACCCAGATCGCCAACGAGCTGCTGGATTCCAACAAGTGAGAGATGTGTAAATGTGATTCAGCCAGCATCTTTCTAATCTCGAACTGCAGTTTTTGTTGATGTTACTTTGTGCAGTTAAACATATATCTTTATCTGTGTTGGTTTAGGATGAACTCTTCACCTTCCAGCGGCAGCGTCAGCCCTTTCAGTCTATCCCAAGATAAATGCCCCCACAATCAAATCAGCAACAATGTAAGTTGTTGAACATTCAAATATGTGATCATTGGTGCATTTGTCCCAGTCATAAAAATGCCTGAACATTTTCAGCCCGAGTCCAAAACGGTGGCGCATCTATTATTTTAATTATCAACTAATCTCCCAATTATTTTCAAAACAGTTTGATCTATAACATTTCAGAAAACATTTTTTTTAAATGTAAGATGTCCATCCCAGTTTCTCAAAGTCAGAAAAAACATATTCCCAATATAAGTAGACTAATCAGTGCAGCTCGTGTCCGAAAATGCTCAGTGTAATTTATGATACATATACTAATATGAAGTAATTGAACTGACTTATATCCTAACAGGTGTGTAGTGTCCATGTATGGATATGTAAAACATTTCTATCATCAATCAAATCATAGACCTCTATTAGACCTCTGTTTTCACTACTTATACTATTAATAAAATCATGCATGTTTGCAAATATGGGATCAGGAGACATTTAGTCAACAAAGCTCATGTTGGTTTTCAGCGTAAGCTTTGTTGAAATGTTTGACAGTAAAAATGTTCTGCAAAATATTTTTTTTCAAGGTAGAACAAACCTAAACTAATGCAATCATAGCTATAATGTACTTGGAAATGATAGCGACTTTCTAACCAGCACAGGTCAAACTCCTGCATGTTGCTGCTGGCGCCATAATTCCCTCTTTTTTTGGTTTCTAGGTGCCAAACGGAGAGGCGACAGACATGGAGATTGCAGGAAAGTCCAGCTCAGAGGAGGATGCTCAAGGAGCTACATTCTCAGGAGCAGAGTCACTCATGGGTACCATTTCAGATCCTGATGTTATATTCCCTTCGAAGTTGTTTATAGAATCGTATTTAATTCTCTCCTCTATTTAAATGTTTCCCAGGGGAGAATCCCCAGATGGATTTGGACAGCGTTGTTGGACCGGGCCTTAGCAGTCTCAGCAGTGACGAAGCAGCCATGGCGGTCATCATGAGCCTTCTGGAGACGGACACCAACCTGGGCGAGGCCGTGGACTTTGAAGAGATGCACTGGTCCTTATAGAACCTGCTCTGTGTGACACCGCAGCACACTGAAAAACACTTGAACGCTCATTTTTGTGATGAGAACTGCTTGAATGCTCCCTCTTAAGACTTGGCATTCCTTTTTTTATTTATTAGTTGAGTTATGTTTTACCACAAGCTGTGTAGTCTTTGTGTGGCTGCTGTAACAGGGAGCGAGATCGACCTGTTGACCCTCGTCAGGAGGAGGATGTGCCTCTAAAGCCTTACAGCGGCCTGCCCTCGCACGCTGTCCCTCACATCTACTGTCATCCTCTCACAAGGCTGAATAACCCATGAACACCATTAAAAATGACTTGGGATTTTCTTCTCCACCTACATTTAAACAAAGGTTAGGCCTGACGATGCAAACAAAAACAAGATCGCACTGAATTTTTTTTTTTTTGTAGAGGTCATTTGATTGGGTTCTGTATGTTAATGAAAATACTAGAAAGACAACCTGTCCCGTCTCGTTGACGCCTCAGGATGCTAGCCGTAGGTAGCCAGTGTACCGCGGCAAACCACACTTCCATAACCTCGAGCTTTGAGAGTCACCTAACGGTGGGCCACTCAGAGATTTTCTCTTGTCAGTATCTGAACACTCTCCACAGAAACAGTCCAGCAGCCTGGATTTGGTATGAGATTTGCAAACATCATGTCTTCAAGCCATATCTTAAAAGGGACGGTTTGCATAGGAAGAATATTTTTATTTTTTGGTATGTACGCTTCTATATACATCTAATATAGCCCTGGATTTTATTCCCTGAACTCTAAACATTTAACATTTATTGCCATCAATTATCAACCTCTCATTTGTTGGAGAGCAACCGCTTTGGGTGGTTGACAAATCATGAACTGATTTTTGAGCACTACAGAATCACTTCATGCTAAGTGAAAAGCCACACAAAGGAGTTGCTGTTGGCAACGGTGAGCAGCAAAGCCATTGAAAATCTGTGACTTTTAATCAATACATGTTGGTTGATTACAAATTATATTATAAAAAAGATATGATATTTTAGTCTGATGGTAGAAGTTGAACCTCAGGATGTAATGGAAACAGAGCTGCCACATTTAAACACCAATGTTTGAAATCCTTTCCTACATACTCTTCTAGTCATTAGTCTGTAGTGGTTCACCTGCGTCTGTGTTCTGACTCTGATCATCAGCATTATAATCTTGCAGGTAAGCCATAGCTCTAGCTGGTTTTCTCCTGTACTTTTACTGTATGTGCTTGTTAGAGGCACTCAACTATACTTCGAATATAAGATATGTGATAACATTGAATAACTATATTACTTGAGTTAAATAAACAGATATTAAAGTCTGTTCTGCCTTTCTGCTGCTTTCAGTACATTGCTAAAATACAACAGATTGCATGTTGAAATGGAAAAGATGACAGGAAATTATTCTTTTATTGAACAAATTGAACTGAACACCAAAAGAAAAAATAATATTTACTATTTAAAGTCACGTTTTCTACTTCTACTCGTTCAAATAACTAAAGAAATCCCTGAGTGCAATATCAACAGTCTTTCGCGATGGTTTTAAGTTGACATTGCGGTGACGTAAAAAAAGAAAAGAATATATTGTGCTGCCCTAGCAAATGATTATTAAGGGATTATTCTATGCAAAGCTATTGTTCCATTCATTTTAAGCTATGTTACTTGTTTTTTTTCTGTGTGATTTTTACTCCCAACTCTTGCATGTCTCCAAAAGCCGTGTAATATTATAGTTGGTGACAAACGTGAACGAGTTGTTTGGATCCCTTTTGCAATTTTACCTCATGTAGAGTTTTGTTTTTTGGATTTTACAAAAAAAAATATTGACAGCCATCGTGATGATTTCTGTGTTGGTGTCCCACTGATTAGATTGCCTAATGGGTTCATAAGGTAAAGAACATAATATGTGACTTTGCTAAATGTTTTGTCTCACAGTGGTATATTTTTTAAAACAATGTAAGCTAAAGAAAACTATTGCATTGGCTCATTTAAAAAAAAAATGTAAGCCCTTGTGTTGTTTTGCTGACTGTTATGAAAAGAACTTGAATATACACAAATCCAGTGATATTTTCTGTTGGCACATTGATTCCCTCACTCTTATTTGATACCCTTTTGATGTTACATTTATCAAAAACCTTTTTACCTGAATAATTATGAGTGTTGTACATTGATGGAGTCTAATAGGCTGTGAAATGAAAAAAGCTAAATCAGTATACATACATTTAAGTATTTTTCATTAGTGTTTAGACTGTATATCTGTTAGAGCTGCAACTAATGATTATTTTTATAATCGACATCAAAACATTTTTTTGTGTACATCACATATTTAGCCTACACTTTATCCAAAGCAATGTATACACACTAGAGCAATTTGGGGTTAGGTTAGCCATAACCGCCCCAGATTAAAGTATTTTCCATACAATATTTAGTATTTTTGTTAAGTCCAAGGTGATGTCTTTAATGTCTAGATGTATCTAAACAATCCCATAGTAATGCAGTTGTTTATATATATAATAAAGAAAAGTAGGATATGTAAGAGAGGCTGGAAACAGCCCTTTCTGTTGTTTTGGCGTGTAAGACATGTTTGTATAATTATTGTTGCAACTCTAACACGTGCATCTTACCCTCTATCATTTGTAAACCGATCAGTCAACGTTTGTGTTTCCCAAGTATAGAACATATGAACTGTGTTGCTTTTAGGTCATGCCATCATTCTTGTTGGTGTGTCGGTCCACAATTTATATTCATCCTATGAGGACGACTTTTGAGGTGTGGCCTATCCAGTAAGAAATCTTGAAAAGTTTGTTGTGAACCATGAAGAATACTCTCTTTTCTCTCTGATGCCTTTGGACACGTCTGCTCAGACAACCTGGCAGCCTCTGAACCATTGGATTAACTTGAAGCACATCATGATTGAAGCGAAAGCTTGCTTAAAACAGGAGAATGTCTCCCATACCTAACCAAACAAGCAGAGCTACAGAATCGTGCCATAGACACCGGCTGGTCTTTTTCAAAGGCATGAAGTCCAATTTGCATTATGTTTTTGATCTGTTGTTGTGGCTGTAATCTCCCTAGAAAGCTGCACTTAAGCTTATTTGGTGGTGACTGAGTGATAAACCTGCTGAGTGGTCACATGTTTTGCGTTTGTCTTCTTTTGAAATTCACAGATTGTGTAAGTGAACATTATGTTTTGATGTCTTGCCCTGCTTTGTGATTACTTGCATGCCGCCTTTGTATCAGTTATTTTTAGTTTTGGAAATGTGTTGCGTCATAAGACCTGGGAAATGAAGACGTAGTGGTGACACAGCGTCACTGCGCAGGAGGAAGAACATTAACCTTAGCCTATATTGTGCTTCTGGGAGATTGTCACTGACTCGTTGTACAACTTCCTGCCACTTTATAAGTTCCTTCTTGATTGATGTTTGGGCCCCAGTGGAAGCACTTACTGTATTTGTCCATTGCTGCTACTATCATCATGTCTGGGCTCCCATTGTCATGTTAATAAATATTAGTTTACTAAACCCTCAACAGGAAGCTCGGGTATATATCTACACTAAACAGCCACACTGAATTCAAACATTTAATTAGGCTTTAACCATAGGCTTTAACACTTTTTCTCCCATGTTTCTGTCTTCACTGAGTTGATTGTGACGGAGCTACCAGCTTTATAGGTAATTAGTTACATGTGCTTAATACTGAACCCACGTTTCCCGCTCCCGCCCCCTCCCTCCTCCCCTCTAAGGAGATTGGCTTTGAGTAATTTGTCAAATGTGATAAGGTTGTGGCTGTTGCACTTAGAAAGCACGGCATAAACTGGGATTTAGTGTGTATGTATAAAGTGAGTAGTGAATGCAGAGCTGTTGCTCCTTCACAGAATGGGCCAGGCTGCGACCCTGCCTTGTAGGAGAGGCGGGTCTTATGTGATGGAGCTGCACGAATGGTACAGGTAAGATTTTCACTTGATTTTATAATGTACATGCATAGCTTCAACTGTATGGATGCAGCTTAAGGGTTTTATGTAATGGATATGACCATGAAACTATCTTACTTACATCAAAACAATTATAATTGTTTTGGAGAATGCTATTGTTTGAGAGAAAATGTCACTGTCTATCTTAAATTGTATCTACTTGCCCTTTTGTAACTTTATTTGCTTCTGTACTTCCTGTGGAATTTTTTTTCTACCTTCTTTATTTCCATGACGATACACTGCTGCTTAGCTTTACTTTGCAATGTTAAAGTGGTTAAAAATCCTTTGGCCTAATTAAATTACCTAAGAACTGTCCCTAGGTGTACGCAAGCTTATAGGGATAGGTTGACCTTAATTCTCTTCATTCTGAATTTAAAGGACATGTTTGTCCTGCTACAGATCTGACCCTCACCCAGACTGCCTCTGTGTTTTCTTGTGTATTACAATAACTGACATTGTTATTTCCTTTAAAAAACATTTGTTTCTTTGTTTTTCTGATAGGAAGTTTATTATTGAATGTCCAAGTGGACTAATCACTCTTCATGAGTTTCAAAAGCATTTCTGCAATGGAACAGGGGGCAGTGAGTCAGCTGAGTATGCAGAACAGATATTTCGCACATTGGACAATAATGAGGTAGGAAAATGATTCTATGACTTTATGCTAAATATCTCTTAAAATTGAATCTTTGAATCTCAAGTCTGGAGGGATAGTTTTCCTACTTCGCAAGATGATTGTAATTGATAAATCAAACAAATATATCTTGGGCTACAACAAGTAGTCAACTAATTAATTTAATCTATTAACTAATTAAATATATAAGTAATTATTCATTAAAGAAATGGCAGAATATGCTGTTTTCAGCCTCTTGCTATTTGGAGATTTTGGTTTACGAATAGTTTGTCATTTGTTTATTAATTAGGTTGTGAACACTTTATAAATCATTAATAAGCTTTTATAAGACATGAGATAAACAGGGCAACTGTGACCGGTTGCTTGCCAAATAGTGAGCCGCCCACATGTATCTGTACTGCTAAGTCTTATATTCTTACTTCGTCTTCTTAATCAGCCAGCATCCTTGGTATCTGTTGTTCACTGAGTTGATTCTCGCTAAAGCCAATATAAGGCTTAGTCATCTTGCCAAATAGAGAGCCTGTGTTGATGTATGAAAACTATGTTAGAGCTGGTTTATAAATGGTTCTTAATGATTGATAAAGTGTGTACAACCTAATTAATAACCTAATTATAAACCCTTTATGAATCCTTTATACGGGTTGTCTTATTGTAAAGTGTTACCCATTTAACTGAAAATGTGTCCAACGCAATATAGTGCATACCACATACTAACCCTAACCCCACTCTAACCCTAGTTACAAACTTTAAAAGAAAGTATCCTTGGGTACCTCAACTTTAAATAAGCCATACCTTTTGAAGTTCTAATACACATGTCACATAGGACATTTTTTTTCTATAAATGTATTGATTGAACAATTAATTGATTAGTTGAGAAAAAAATGATGGCGAGATTTTTCGAGAATGCAACCCTGAACACTTTATAATGTTGAAAATAATTAAGAGGAGTAAATAACAATACAAGATGATAATGAAAGTTCTTCTCTTCAGGACGGGGTGGTGGATTTCAGGGAGTACGTCATGGCCATCAGCATGCTGGTTGAAGGCTCTGCTGTGGAAAAGCTGCGATGGTCGTTTAAGCTCTATGACAAAGACAGAGATGGAGCCATCACTCGGGAGGAGATGCGGGAGATTATGCAGGTGTGTGTGTCTGTGTGTGTGTGTGTGTGTGTGTGTGTGTGTGTGTGTGTGTGTGTGTGTGTGTGTGTGTGTGTGTGTGTGTGTGTGTGTGTGTGTGTGTGTGTGTGTGTGTGTGTGTGTGCGTGCTTCTTGGCGTCACACTGTTTGTCATGTATCATGAGATGATAACCCATCATCTTTCAGTGTACTGTGTTTTCATTTGTTCACAGGCTGTGAATAAAATGGGGTTAGCAGCTGATTTAACCAAACCCAACCCACTTACAGCTGAAGAATGTACCAACAGGATATTCCTTCGATTAGATAAAGACAATAATGGTAAGGAAATTATTTTTGCATATATGTTTTTAAAGAGTGCATATGTGGAATTTGTTTAAAAATGAAAACTCTGAAAAAATAGCTCAAATTGCCTTTTTCAAAAATTATGAATGGAGTAGAACTGAGGTAATGCATAAAATAATAAAAACTTTAGCATTTGAAATTTCCACACATTAAATCTAAATCTACTAAACATGATGAATTCCTCAACAAGGTGTAGAGTTCAACATATTTTGCTGAAGTTTGAGTTGTAAATGTTGTCCATATAACACTTAAATTGAAAAAAAACCATATACAACTAATATTCTTCCTATGTGGTTTATTTAGGTATACAATTATAATGTTATGTTCCAAAATGATATTGACAGTAGTTAATTAACATGCTCTAGCTCCCTTGTAATAACCCTTGCAGGCATGAATTAAGGAGTGTGTAGAACACTCTCTACACACTCTCTGTCTGTGTTCATCGCCTGTCCCTATTATGTCTTTAGCTGTCATCAGTCTGGAGGAGTTCATAGAGGGAGCGTTGGATGATGACTGGATGAGGGAGATGCTGGCATGTGACCCCAACACTGTGAGGGTGGAGCGGCCGGCAGGAAAGGACCCTGCTTTGGGGACCCATGGTTGACCCGTATTGTTTAATATTTACTAGAAGCAAAGAAATTAACCGATGTTGATGTTTTTGCACCCAGCTTCCACTCCCTGTGACACCGTAGATCTGGAAAAGCACTAAAACCTGTAGCTCTTGACTTATTACCTTGAGATCATATTAAAAGCATTCATATTTGCCTTGTTTTCTATCTATATTAAATAGTATCATAAAAACAATGACATTTTAGTTGTTTTTCTCATCATTTTTTATTAAACTTCAATTATAAACCCTTTAATCAGTTTCATGTAAACATATTGTAATGTCTACAACAGCTCTTGCTTTACCTTGACTGCCTAGCACAATGTAACACCTGCCCTGCATACCTTTGCAACTATCCAGGATTTGTAATTTAATTATTTATTTCCACTTAATTTTAGATGCAGATATTGTACTTTTAATTACTTTGCAGACAAATAATTTACTGACAAAACATATTAGTGTATACAAAAATGTATGCAGTGTCTTTAAAATAAAAAGTTGTTGAAACATCTTCATCTTGATCAGCTACAACACAACGTGACAATAATGTAATCAAATGATATAATACGTAACAACAAAGGGTATTTCTGTATATGAGGTAATATTGCTGTAAATGTGTCTGTACTTCTATTTAAATAAAACAATTGAACTCATAACGTGTATTTGTATTGGACTGTTTTTCACAGTAGTATGACTACATTGTGGATAGTGGATGCTACTTCCACCAATGACACTTCTAGACCGCTTGATGTCGCCTGTGCTTGTTTCTGAACAGCTCCCAGACTTTGAGGAATGCTGCATTAAATGTTCAGCAAAACGTGGAAGATACCAGCGTCATTGAGGTCGACAAGTTTAGGGTTGTCAGTCTGCGGTTAAATGTGATTGTTATTATCAGTTTCCAAACAGATAAACAGAAAAGATGAATGGCTTTCAAAAAATTATATTTGCTTCCTGTCCATCTCTGACATCAACAGTGAGGAGTTGTGTAGCGAAACACTCTTGTCCGATCTTCCATATATATTTTGTATCTCCTTTATTCAAGAAAATATAAACATCAAACATTATATTGACATAAAAGACATATTTCGTTGTGATTTTTACTGTTTGTAATAGTGGTGTCATATTATTGTAATTCTGAGGAAACATTTTGAAGAATTTGCTTTAGACCATTAATTAATTCTTGTGAATGTAACATTCTACTTTTTTTTTTACAATTTTGAATGACACTTCTCTAACTTTATTTTTGAGATTACATTTGTCCGATCTTCCCTATGCGACAGTGAGTGCACCACTACTCTCGTCATGTAAAAAGTTCCTGCTCACGGGCCAATCCCGGTCGCAGCGGGGCGGGATTTTCCAGCCGTGACGTCCTGAGTTTTCCAACAACTAACAAGCCTTGACACTTCGACATCATGGCGTAGCGATGTGGACAGACGGGGGTAACACTGGTTGGCACGGAGAAGTTCAGAAACTGAGCATTGTGGAGGTTTTGTAAACAGTTGAGAAAACAAACTGAAGGAAATCCCGAAATCTTGTCGAACAGACTTCCGGTAAGTTGAAGTTTTGGCTGTGATTTGTTATGCATTCTAACTTAGGTTTATGAGTTGCTGGCGTTTATTCGGAGCAAACGGACTGCTGTGGCTCATGTTGTAACGGTTAAGGCCACTTTTTTAGTTTTTCCGCTGTGAAATTGTTTTCCAAATGGTCCTGGGACTTCTGGGGTTTCCAGCATCCCAACAGTTTACCAGCTAGTAACGCTATGCTAGTTAGTTTTCCACTTGTTGCACATTAGCACGGAGAGAAAACGTCGAGAGCAAATGTTTTTGGGTCATCCTAACATTACAATTGCATAGGGACGTTAATGTTTTACACCAAAACCCAACACAACGATGGTGTTTGGTGGGACCCGGCTATGTAAAGGGAGGTTAAAGGTTTCTGACGTGGGTTTCTGACTCAGCCTCTGACTCTGCCAGACATTGTGGTTAGTGAGATACTCCCAGAGCCCGATCCCACCTCTTTTTACTTTAGACTGCACTTCATCTGTTTTGATGTGGCCTTGAGGTGGTGCTGACAAACTTTTGAACCGACTATAATCCAGTTATCCAAGATGAACTGACCCATACTGTAACTGTGTAAAGTGTACTGTCTGCCATGATATTTGATCAGCTGTTGAATTGTCCTCCAGTTAATACCTCTGCCTGAGCATCCAATTAGTTTAACACTTCAGTTTCTATAACATCCGAAGTGTGGGATAGTTTAAGAAGTTGTTTTCTTATTTAACTCTGGGGGTTTCTTTCAAGATGTTAATTATTGTCCAGCTGTTAATGGAAACCCAAATTACTCTCTATTTCACTTCCTTCCAGTCTTTACTTTAGCAAAAGTAAACAATCCAAGGAATTTACTTAGAATGAGCACTTGGCTTATAAAACTCAAGTATCTTTTACTTGTTTTGCTGATACAGAGTGACGATAATGTCATATGCTCTGAAAAAAAGCAAATATGTGTAAACCTTCAGCTGTTTTAATTTGCACAACCTAACCCTATGTGTACCACGTGTGCACTTCAGTGTTGTATTGCTTTTTGGCACATTGTCAAAGACAAATAAGTGAAATGAAGGCACAAGCAGTGCAGGCCTGAGTGATATGAAAATAATGTGTGCTGCTGTCCAAAATGAATGAATTGCAGCTATGATCCTGTGCGTGCATAGTGCATACAGCCAGGAAGAAAATGTGAAGATTTTATCACGTTGCCCCTTTTTTCAAATCAAGGTCAATTTCCATCTTTTGTTCAGTGTGTTTATACTGCATAGCCCATTAAACAGAAGCCTTGTTGGTTACTTAGTTTAAGTTACTGATGGTTTATAAAGAGAGAAAAGGCTCAATCAGCCTCGCACCCACACCATCTTTCATATAAGCTGCATTGTTTGGTGGTATAAAATTAGTGATGATGTGTTCTGCCTGCTCACTCGGGTTGGAAATAGCTGCAGGTTATACGAGAGCAGCGCCCTGCCGGCGGCTGGGGAAAGCTCTAAGAGTGTAAACACCCGGAGAATCAGCAGACAGCAGCCTGCTCACTGCACCGTTACATCATTCATGCACCCTTTAACTTGTACTGGATAACATAAGCCCTGTCACAAGATCATATCATGTTCATAACATGCATCTTGTATGGTGTGGCACGACAGGGTATATGGTGAGTCCCAAAATCACACTTAATAATATGTTTATTTACCGAAATATAATTCACAAGGTGCTTCACAAGAAAGAACAAAAGTTCAAATTAAGACCACAGAAACATGAATACAATAACAACATGAAGCAGAAATGTAAGGTTAACATAAAAACAAAACACTGACCACGTCGAGTCCCGAAAGGAACAAACATAATAACGGAACACAGCACACACATCTCAAGTATAAACAACAGCCAATGTAAAAAGATAGGTCTTCAGTAGTTTTTTAGACTTAGATGAAGCTTACCCATGGTACAGTATTTTTAGAGCTGAACAGAGCCTTCATGGTTTTGAAGTGACATTTAATGATGAGGTCTGGAAACAAGAATTAAGCTTTACTCATGGAAACAAGGAGTAAAGGTAAAGACTTAGTCATGGCACGGATGACTCAGGGTTTGAAAGTGTCATTATGTGGTGAGACCTGGTTTCTACAAAAAAAGCTATATATAGATTGCTTTGTGTTACGTAAAGCAAAAGGCTGTGTGATTTATGTCTGGATTGTAAATTCCTCTCTTCCCGGGCTTTTTTACCACCAGTGCAACTAAAACATAAGCTGTTAAAGGCAGTTGCATGACTGCTGTAAACACTTTCTCCCCTTAGAGACAAGTGGCCCTGAGGCTTCTATGTTGCTCTCCATTTCCTGTGTGCTCAAGAGTATAGGTCATTCTGGATTGAGGACTACACGATCTTCCCTTTTTCTTTTTTTCACAAGAAATACGTCCGCTCTCTGTAGTGTCTGTCCAGTGTGGATGGGTTATGATGTTTTTCCCTGCCTGAAGGGATCAGAGCTGACGGGTTTGAAAAGCCATTATAGCGGTCCACTCTCCCCCTTGTATTCATTATTTTCCGCATGTCTCCATGAATTATATGGATGTTTTCACCAAAGGGCAAGATTGCTTTTTGAATGCTTCTTCTTTCTTTTTGCTTTGAGGCTCTTTGTGTCTGGACAGAGTACGCAGGCAGGTGTTGTTCCAAATGCCATGTGTACTGTAGCGTAACATTGCATTTTTTTCTCGTCTTTGTCTTCTCATGCCTCTCAGTCAAAATACCCCACTACCACGAACAAAGCCCCCTCTGTGCGTCTTATGGTTGGTGTAAGTGGTGCTCATAGAAGGGCGGACAGTGAGACTCTGTTTTTGAGAGAGATGCTTGCTTGTTGGGATTTTTGAGATGTCTCCTTTGAAAACAAGCGTGCACCGATGAAATATATACTTACGGGAAAATACAGGTGCAAATATCTCCTAGTTAATGCTTTCTTAATTCAACAAAAAGGGAAAATACTCAAGTAATGGCCTAAAATGTCAGAAAATAGTCAAACAAGGTTTCCAAGGTGTGACTTAATGTTATTGCAAAATGCAAATATTTTCCCTTTTTAATATGATATAAAACAGAACACCTATGGAAACTCCTGATGTTTACAGAAACAATATATCTTTTATCAAAAATAATTGTTTGGGATTTGTTTTGAATCCACATATCATTGAAGCTTTGGTCATAAGTATTATACTCATTATTTGTCTTCACAAAAGGCTGTGAGAAGATGTAACCTTGCAGAAGATGTGCTCTTGAATATCTTAATGTGAACATTCTCAGTTTTCTGACATTTTATAGACAAACAATGAATCCATTAGTCAAGAATATAATCCTTTCTTGCTCCAGTGATGCTTTTTAGGCAAAGTGAGGCGCAGACAGGGTGCCTGCTTGCTCGACAACCCTGCTTTGTTTACCCAAAACGTACTTACTGTGGAGGCATCCCAGGACG
The DNA here is from genome assembly GCF_000735185.1 of Notothenia coriiceps. NCBI lineage: Eukaryota > Metazoa > Chordata > Actinopteri > Perciformes > Nototheniidae > Notothenia > Notothenia coriiceps. Next base: position 5,334 of record NW_011333043.1, on the reverse strand, counting down.
TGAGGACAGAGTGGACCTCTGTATTGGCATTCTTTGTGCTGAGCTCTTTCTGGGCTTTCTGGGAAGTGCTGCTCAGTCTTTACACCTGTTTGGCATTGATTGACACGTGGACAGCAGCTCTCTGAGCAGCAGGTCTGGTCTTGGCCTAATCTGTTTGAAGTCTGTTTGCTGTAAGCCAAGTGCTAACCTTACCCATATTTGCCTTTCTGCCCTGAGAGAAGAGCTGAGTCTGCTGTTTGAGGAGGATACCCTGCAGGCCTCCATTCCAGTTCGAGTCATCATGATCCAAAATGTGTCTTTAAAGACTGGACCACTGCATCTGTTGTGGGAGTGTAGAGATTTCTTTAAGCTCCTTGTTAAGTCCTTTTTCCTGCCCTGGGCTGCCCTGAATCTGATTCAGAGCAGATTGTAGTTTAAAATAAGAAACGTCAGTCTAGAAAAAAGTAAAACCATCACATGGATTTAAGCAAGTCTATGCCAACTATTTTTCTCTTTCTTGTTGCACAACATTTGCCTCAGTGTGTACTGTACACATGTATTGGCCTGAAGGACATAACTGTATATATTTTGGCCAGCTCCGTCTTAGCCTGAGCTGTGCACAACACACACACAGACAGACAGACAGACAGACAGACAGACAGACAGACAGACAGACAGACAATACCAGCAGTTGATACACCTCAAGTATGAAGACATTCAGAATACACTGTAAACCAAAACAAAAAAGAATTGGGTTAATACAATTTTTTTTCTGGTTAAGGTTTTTATCCAAAGAGTTTAGACAACCCTTTCCTTGCTGATATGACTGTTTGTGACGTAAGACACCGTAAGTCCTCACAAACATATGGAGTGCTAACCGTCTTCTGTATTTCTATTAAGTGCAAATGTCACTCAGATGCCACAAATGGGGCATCCCTACTGCTGAATGTACCATTTCCATAGGCCTGATATATTTAGGTCCCCTCTGAAACACACCCATTGAAATGACATCTTTTAAGTTATTTGAGCACACTGTTCCCTAACCTACAACATGCTAATGCTCCCAAAACATTAACAATGGTTGCCTTTGGAAAATAACTATTTGAGCCTGGGTTCACTTTAGTTTTTTAAATGTCATGGTGTACGTCTGCTTGTCCAATAAGTGAGACGAGCCGTCTGCGAGGCATTTTGACCCCCCTTCAGATCCCTACTGTTGGAAAGCACTCAGCATTTACTCTGGAGCTGACTGATGGCATGCTGGTTCCTCTCATCTCCTCTCAGCCTACTGTGCGTGTGTTGTGGAGATCCTATGTTTTAGTGCAAGCTTATTTTACACAAATTGGAAAATGTGCCCACAGGAATGCTTAAATAACAGTGTTAGGTCTGTGGGTGGTTTCCATAAAGTTTGTAAATGGTGCTACGTCCCACTGTGGGGCACTCCCAGGATGTGTGGCAGCCGATACGAAAAGAAAAAGGGACGTGCCTGTGCATGCGTGTATAAGCATGCCTGAATATACAGCAGAGCCTTTTGATTAAACGTCCAAAGAAAATAGGTCCGTTGTGCTGCCTGGGCAGATGTCCAAGGCTTGGACACTAAAATGTATCTCTGCTCCAAACAGTGTGTCCAGTGTCCATTTGGCAGGACATTGATGGGGCCAATAAGGTTAATGGCCTGATTGATATTTTGTATTACATTATTCATCACGTATTCTGACACATTTACATGAGATCGATGCAGCATAGAGCGTTTATCACTTCCTTTTTGGATGTTTATGTTTCACTCTTGTGTGCCTTTAGCTGTCACAGACCCCTGGTTATCATGTCTCTTTGCTTTCTGACATATCACTCAGTCAGTGCAGTCAAACCCATCCCACAAACGCTTTTTTGGCATATGGTTGTTGAGGATGTTCTGCAGTTGCAGTGTAATTCCTGGGTGGGAACCTTCTGTGATCATACTGTATGCTTAACGCCAACATGGGCGCTCTTTGTCTAGAAAGTTGAGTACGACTGTAGGAAGAGGACAAATCCAGCAAAATAAAATGTTTATATTCACATCTTGAGCACACAGCAGCTGCTGTCACAAGGATTTGTAGACTAAACTGTGATTATCTGCGGGGTAATAGTCATAACAATCACGGATGTTTTTAATCAAAAATTCCTTTCTGTTGAATGTGAGATTGCTTGTTTTTACTTTGTGTTACTACTTGTTAGACTGCCAATGTAGATATTTTTAGGAGCTGCTTTTATATATAAGCGATCAATATTTAGATGCACTTTATATGACTTTTGAATAATGTGCATTTTCAGCTATGATCACCAGTGCAACATCTATACTGTTAGAAAACAGATTTTAAACCTGAGCTTTTTTCTCTCTTTTTTTTACGGCTAAATTGTTTCCTCCAGGTTAATCAGTGACTAACGATGATGGCTGATGCCAGCGACATGTTGGCCGCCGCCCTGGAGCAGATGGATGGCATTATAGCAGGTAAAGAGTTGTTATAAAATTAAGTATAAACTTAGTATTATAAATATTTAAGCAGCCATGTGGTAATTCCTGTTTTTACAGCTGTGTAAGAGCATAAATCAGCACAGTGTCTGTTGTATAACGCTTCCATGTTGAGTCAACATTCATAAGGCTTTGTCTAGTGTTATGGTTTATAGCAGCGCTGACATTTTAAATGGACATCACATGATGTCTGAAAGGCTTTAGCATTTGTTCAGTGCTAGGCTGCGTGGCTTGTAGCTATGTTATACAATGTAAACACCAAATGATATTGTGTCTCAATAGACCAGTTCATTTTATTACCTCATTCTTTAGTGTCGCAAATGGATGTGGCCTTAGAGGAGCGGCAGTCAGAGTGAAGCTGAATGACATGATTATATAATTCACTTTAGACCTATACTTCATAGCAGTCTGCCTATGATGGCAGTACATACCATTGTTAATAATAGGAAAAGGGAAGTATCAAAAGTCAAATCGCTTGTATTTCACAAGAAATCTTTACTTTTTTTGCAAAACTCTGTACTGTTAAGAGCAGTAGTTTTAGGAAGTACATGAGAATATATTTTCTAGTGAAGTATTAGATTTAGTACATACGTGTCTTTTTTTGAATTATAGCTCCTCCTAATGTTTGCCTCGCCATTTATACTTCTGCTCAGGCTCCAAGGCTCTGGACTACTCCAATGGGATGTATGACTGCCAGTCTCCTACCTCTCCCTTCATGGGCAGCCTGCGGGCGCTTCACCTTTTGGAAGACCTCAGTAGCGTCCTGGAGTTGATGGACACCGATGAAAGGGAAAGTCTACGCTGCCAGATCCCCGACTCCACAGCTGACAGTCTGGTGGAGTGGCTCCAAGGTCACCTGGTAAGATTTGTTCATGGAGGAAACAAGCTGCATAAGACTCTGAAATCTGTTAAAAAAGAAAAAAAGCAGCATTAGAAACATTGATCCGATCAGATCATCATCATTAGTCGAGATCAAAACTGTGCTTTAGTGTGAAGATCATAAAGTACAGTAACATCTTCTCATCAGAATACTGTAGCCTGGCGTCAGGTCAGTCTATTGGTTCTGTCACATAACAGATTTATCTGGATAAAATCTGGAACTGGAGTAAGGAACACTTTCAGCATCTAAATCAGTAGAAGTTGTGTAACCGTGGAGGAGGTCTTGTCTGTGATGGTTGGACAGAATGTGCTGAAAACATGCTTTAGCACATCTGGTTTGCTTCTGGTTGTGCTCACTCAGCCTGCTGCATTAACACTGTATGACTGTAGACAATCTTGGGCAAACAGTCCTGTGTGAAAGTAGGCGAGCGACTTGTTTGCTAAGCAAAAGATAGGCTGTCTTCCTCTGCTGAGTTCCCTGGGAATGCAAAATGAAATGCTAGTGTTGTAAATGTCCCAGCCTGTGTGCAGCAAGGAACACGCTGACTTCTTGGGAACCAGAGCGTTGTTTGGGAGAGCGATGGGCTGCAGGCCAGATAAATGCCAGAGTTTTTGTGTAATGCTGTAAGTCACTCTGTGCACTGCAGTGTGAATGAGAGCCTTCTTCTCAGCCATGTAAGGTTTTGTTTGTAAAGCAGCACAGACAGTTTAATCTGAGATCAGTGTTAGGCGCTGAAACCTTCAAGGTTGTTATGATCAGCAGAGTTATTAACTTACCTGTACCGCCTCCCTTACCCTTGTCTGCTCTTTAAAATGTCAGTTCTCTCATGGTTCATTTTTAATCCATATTTTCTGTCGCCCTGCAGTCTAACGGGCACATCTCTCTGAGCGGGGGCGACCACTACCAGGAGAGGCTTTCCAGAATCGAAACTGATAAGGAGTCTCTGGTCCTTCAGGTAACCATCTAGCTGTTATAAAATAAAAAAACACGTTTTTCATATATATTTATGTTAGGTAGAAATACAATCTTACTTTTCTTTTGCATTGAGTGACTTCTTGGTTCCACGCAGGTGAGCGTGCTGACAGACCAGGTGGAGGCTCAGGGAGAAAAGATCAGAGACCTGGACCTGTGTTTGGAAGACCACAGAGAGAAACTCAATGCCACAGAGGAGATGCTGCAACAGGTGTGTGTTTGTGTGTTTATATATGTAGTAGAGATCAGGGGTTCCCAAAGTGGGGGTCGAGAGATCATTACAAATAAAAAGAGATGATTACAAATTTTAAAAAATTATAATTTGTATTATAATTATTATTAATAATAATAACGTGTGCATAGACATTTTTCAAAAATATTCATAGGGTGGCAGGAGATTTTGAGGGGTGGCATCCCCTGGCAGAAGTATATGCTGATTTAATCACAGTCATATCAATCAATGTTAACTTGGAATGCCACAATATTGATATTTTAACTCAATAACATTATTGTGGCACATCAGTAAAGCCTTAAATAGAAATATATAAGACGGCAGACATAATTGAAAAATGTTTAACTGAACAATAACAAATAAAAGACCAGCAGGGTACCAAATGTATGCAGACTGCTGCAATAAGTACTTTAATTAACTGTCTCATCGATGTTTGTCTGAATTAATATGATTTTTAATATTATCATATTATTCCTATCAGCTGTCAATCACTGTTATGATTCACATATTCAGTATTATTATTAAATAAACTATATTTTTTGGAGGAGTTAATGATGAATGTTCCTCAAGATGCTTGCTCACCCTCCTTCAAATTTGAATGACCATCATATATCAAAATGCATAAGAATCAAAAGAACAGTTCAGCGCCCCACAACTTTATTGCAAAGTGGAAAGTCCTTACCTACTGGCCTAGTTAAATCAAAGTGGTTACTTTTTTTTGGCTGGGCAGTGTAGTTTTACACAGTCTAATTTGACTTTCTCAGG
>NW_011333042.1:0-2611 GCF_000735185.1 Notothenia coriiceps | reverse complement strand
GTGTGTGTGTGTGTGTGTGTGTGTGTGTGTGTGTGTGTGTGTGTGTGTGTGTGTGTGTGTGTGTGTGTCTGTCTGAGTATTTGTGATAGATAAACCTTGTACGATTGGCCGTTCATTAAAGCTAGTGGTGCAGAAAAATCAATAGTCCGTGGAAGAAGCTGACGGAGTGGACTGTCCCTCGCTCTGCACAGCCGACACCACCGGCACCAATAATAAACCGGCAACAGCAAAATCTAACTAATACGTTTACAGAAATAGGACAGGAAGGGGATAATAGGAGGAAACGCTGAGATACCTCAAAGTAATAATCCACACTTCACACATTGCTTCGAGTAATAACAGCCACGAACACGGTGGAAATGTAGTTTACTTTGGAAATAGGATTTTCAGAAAAGCGCGTTCACCTCACAGGTGGCGTCGGCATTTCTGTTAGAGAATGAGATCACATAAAGGAAGTCAGAAACAAAGAAACCGTCTACCATTTAAATGTTAGAGGAAGATTGAGTGATAAAAATCTCTTTTATATGGTCTGACAAGGGAAGAGAAGTTGAAAGCATTGTGTGTATTCGTGCAGTGTCTGCATCTGTTTGTTTGAGAACAATTTGCTTTGCTATTAAAAGGTCCTTGAATCTAACCTGAGGCCATTCTTTTTTTTTTCACTCCTCTCGCATTGATTGAACTGACTGATGAAATGCTCCCTGATCCAGTCAGGAGAGAAAACACTGACAACAACCATGAATCCCACAAGGGACTGAACTGAAGCCGAGTGTGTGCAAAAAAAGAGGGAGGGAGATGTAAGCCATTACTCTGGTTCAATCTCCTGCCAGCGCATCCATCCACTTATTGTGTTTGTGTAGCAAAGATGTAACTGTGTGTTTGTGGCCTTCTGCCTGCATGACTCCAGGGTGTCAGTCAATCAATCAGCCCTCATACTGTACCCCAGGAGCGCAGAGGGCTACCCTCGGCTTCTTGTCGATACAGTTTACAGCTGTTTTTTCATACCGCAGACATGAGCTGCTTTTAAAGGGGGGAGCAAAATAAATCAGCATAGAAATGTGCGATAGCATGATGCCTTCAGGGCTTTCAAACACTGGCTGATAGGATGTTCCCTGTATGAGCTCTCATTATCAAGCGAAAAATAAGTAAACCAGGTGGCCAGCCAGGAGCTTCACTCAGATATACTGAGCTGCAGACTTAATCAACAGATTGTGAACGGTAGCGGGGAGATGGTCTCTGCTTTCGTTGGAAAATAAAAGCTGTGCAGCCGAGGGAATACACAATGAGATTTTTTGAATAAATATGCCATTGGCAAGGTCCAGGGAGGAAATGAAATGTGATTTTAAAGGATACTTATATTTATTTACAACTTGGGTCTTATTTTCATCAGCCTTCATTCCTATCATTTATGATAACGATGTACATTTCAATGTATTTCATCTGCAACCAAGTGAGTCCAAGGAAGGAACACAAGCAGTCAGGCGATCAAACATCAAGACTGTTGAATTACTCAACAGCAGAAGTTGTTGTTACACCACTGTACCTATGGTTACTTCTGGGAGCCTCAGCTCTGAGATACAATTAGTTAATTCTGTGTCCCCCTATTTCCAGTCTTTGTGCTCAGCTAAGCTAACCAGCTACTAGCACTAGCTTTGGAATCTAATGGTTAGACAAGACAGGGGTCCATCCTGTGATCTTATTATACTTATTTTATTAAGAAACCAAAATGGCAAATGTTCCCTTCAAGAAGCAGTCAACCTCTAATTGGGAGTTACTTTGACCATCAACAGCTAGCTTCAATGCATCCTTATACTAAGGTTTGTGGTGGTACGAAAAACTACCTTATTTTCTGTCTACATTTTATCTAAATGAGTGCAGAATCATAACACAACAAATGAGTACACATTAGACTTGGGCCACAAAAAGCGTCCCACTTGGGAAGATTCCTGTGTTTCTTGAGCAGTCGATCCATTTTGCACTCCTCAGTATGCAGGTATCGATGCTTATCATTCTCCTTCACCTGAATTCCTTAAAGCAGGCCTATTCAACTGGCGGCCCGCGGGCCGGATGCGGCCCAGAACCAACTCCCGAGTGGCCCAGCCTCACGTAGACAAATTCCTACACTAGTACAGACCATGAACGCAACACTCCGCCTTGCATAGAAACCACCAAACCACAACGCAGCACGTTTTTTGAAAGTGCATCTAGTGGTGCTAGTAACGGTGGTCCAATGATAGCAACTCTAAAACATGTCTCTCTCAACTCTGAAGCGGAAACAGAGACAAAACGGTCATTGATCTTGTGGAGCAGATCCAAGTCAAGCTGGACCTTTTCGCGACCGACTTGAGCACGGGTCGGATGCTGCATTTTCCGACGCTCCCCAAACACATCACATCTCCGGCACAAATCACGGATGTGATGACAGATTTCATTGCGAGGTTGAAAGAGAACTTTGCCGGTCGATTGGATGGACTTGCTCTGCCCACAGAGGTGATGATGGGCTTTGCCAGAGACCCTCACTGTTGCAATAGAGGGGGACGTATCAACCAGAGCAAAGGAAGTGGTCCCCTGCATCGACAAGGGGAAATATACACTGGAACTTATTGACATGCAG
>NW_011333041.1:0-3072 GCF_000735185.1 Notothenia coriiceps | reverse complement strand
AAGAGTGAATGTCATCAACCTTTTTTTCAAAGTCGCTTGACAGAAGGGAGGAGGGGGAAGGGGCTTTGGGGGGTTCTAAGAGGGTGGAGAAGATGGAAAATAGTTTTAAATGAAGTAAAGTAAAGTAAATACTTTTGGTTTTTCAGACTGAGGCAAAACAAAGAATCCAAAGATGTCCCTCTGGGTTTGGGTTGAAGTGACAGATGTTTCTCACTGCTCACATTGCAAAGACAATTAATCAAATAATGAATCTGATTAATCAATATTGAAAACGGTTCCATCTGCACTGATAGCACCATTCAGTTCCCGGCTTGTTCTTTTCCAACCAGATTGTCTGTGGATAAGTTTGAACATCCAATTGGCTTGACAGTGATGGCAGCAAATACAATGTGTTTAGCGGTATTGGAGGGCAACGGACAAGTCTTAGTGGAAATAGTCAGAGAAAGAGAAGCCTACACAGCCATAAAACAGTCACTCCGGACAACTGACTGGGTGAAACATCCATGAAGATTCACACCAGTGCTCCGCTGGTGTGGACATTTTCTGAACGCGCAAAAAAATATGGGACATGTTTAAAGTGGAGCTCCCCTTAGGAACCTAGGCTGTCTAAATGTTAATATATGTCTGTCTGACATTCTGGTGCTTCAGCCACTGGACTCTGGACCTCCACAGAGAGTTTGGAGGCTTGGAGAGAGACGAAAGAGCAGCTCTGTGGTGGATATGTGAGAGAAAGAGGGGAGGGGTGGGAGGTGTGAGTGAGAAACATAGAGATCTGTAGAGGAAAGTTGAATGATTAGAGTGATAAAAAGGATTTGATGTGAAAACAGTAAGTGAAGGGAGGAGAATTCCAGGGAGAAGGAGGAGGAGAAATTATAGAAATGATTTGGAAAAGGAAGGTAGGATTTAGAAAGCAGGAAGTGGTAGAGCAGCCTGGAGTTGCTGCAGGGCTTAACAGCCTTTGGGGGGGCTGGTTGTTAAAAACGTGCCCCAGGCCACTGGACCAGAGCCAGGACTCAGACACCTCTTCGTGTGTGTGTGTGACCCGAATGTACCAAAAGGCCCTGCAGATAGCCAGCAGTGCACATCTGTTCACCTGTGCATATCCATCTTGCCTGCCAGAGGAAAACGCTTCTGAACTGCTCAGACTTCAGTTTTTTTTTGCTCTGCAGCAACAACCCCTGTCAACTTCTTTTCATTAAAAAGTTTTCCCCTTCATTTAATCTTTGTCAGGTACTGTACAGAGATATAATTAACCATGATCTCATTCAGAGTTTTTTTTAATGTTCGCACTTACTAATTAGATCTGACATTTAGGTTTTCAAATGTGTTTTTTATTATTAGTGGCTGCCTCAGTGATGTTCCCTCTTGCTTTAAACAATGAGTTTGATATGTTTGGAATTAGTCATCTTCGTTAGCGGCGTATTTCTCCTGCCAGGCATTCTCAACCGAGTCATAAAAAGTCTTGCTGAACAACAGACCCTCATATGAACACTAGACTATGTTACTTTAATTGAACAGGAGCCACTGTAGCTATATAAAATAAAGATAATATATTAGTTAAATAAATAATAACATACATCGATCAGTTGTTTGTGTTGCGTTCATCTTTATGCAGACGATACTGTCCTACCTTGTAAAGCTAATCTCTTGCAAATTGAATTGTTTTACACTTCAATTTTTGCTACTTTTCAATGATTTAATCCAAATCTAAAGCTTTTCATTTGTCATTGCCTGATTTGATGGTAAACAACTGCACACACAATTTCTGGGCATATGAATTGTCTCTAAACTTAATTTTAAAGCCAAATTAAGTATAGATTATTTTATTTACAGATTCAGAAACTGCTTTTTATTTACTGATACAATATTGGTGAAAACCGCCCAAAACATCTTTGGTTCCCAGGCCCCTGACATCGCTGACCTCCAGCCGATAGGAATAACAACAAATAAAATCCACTCTAGTGTAGGCTGTGTCTGGGGGACTGTTGCCCTCCTCCCAACAGGTACCTGATCCACCAGCAGCCTCAGAAACAGTTTTTCCTCACAACACGTAACCTGCTGAACTCTCAAACCGTGTACTAGCCCATTCCCCCTACCCAGTCGTGACCTTCAAACTACAGCGCAAGCCCACCACCACAGTCCCATTCATACTCACGGGGCTTCCACCCACAGTTCCACACACTCATGGACCTTGTTGGGAAAATATTTTCCTGGGCCCATAACTTTGACCCAGTGTATCAGTTTGTTCTGCCCTCACTGAGGACAGGCCTGCATCCTGGGTGCTGTGCTCTCATACCTCATTCACACCAACGGTGTTTCAGGGCCGGTTCGGAGCTGGTGCTTGAAAAGCACCGGGTTTTCTTCTTCACGCCGCAGCGGAGCAGCCTCTTAGCTCCGTAATCCGGTTTGTTTCAAGCACCCAAAAATTGTCCGGCCAGAGCAAAAGCACCGCATACGTCACGCTTACGTCGAGGCGGGGGCAGGGGCGGGATCAACTCCTGAACAACAACAAAAAGCCGGCGTTTTATCCAGTTTGTACACAACGATGGATAAACTTAACAAGCAGCAGTGGTCCACTGAAGAGACCAGCTACCTACTGGCAATCTGGTCTTCCGAAGAGGTACAGAGGAAGCTGGAGCACAATCGGCCATTGTTGTTGTTGTCGGTGTCAGCTGTAAGGGGTTTCCGCGCGGTTTGGCTTTATGAAGCAGGCACGCAAACGGTTACGTCATGACGCAAGTGTGAAAAGAGCCGGAGCTAAACCGAAGAACCGGTTCTGAACCTGAAAAGCTCTAGCACGGAGCTTGAACCGGAGTTGCGTTGGTGTGAATGAGGTATCAGTGTTTTGTCTCCCTGTTCCTGCCGGTTGGCGTCAGCTGGTAGAGGTGTTATGGTTTTATCTTGTTATGCACAATGTTGATTATTCTCTCAGAACCAGCTACAGTAAATACAGGGGTCTGGGGTAAAGATCTTCAGAATTGGTTTGGCAACCGCTGTGTCACCTCGTGGCTGCAGCACATGTCTTGTGAATTTTCCGGCCGAAGCTCCAAATAAACCATCATTGTTTGTAGC
>NW_011333040.1:25048917-25049337 GCF_000735185.1 Notothenia coriiceps | reverse complement strand
TAACTTACTTACAAACAAAGCTTAAGATGGAAACATTTAAGGTTAACTTGGACCTCCGGGTGGTCTTACTACGGAGGAGTGGACTGAGCAGTGCCTATCTCCAGAAAGCACCTACACGACGACATGCAGAGCTACGTGAAGAGCAGGTAGACCAACTGGAGAGAAAACAAATCCAACAGAACACTGTGAAGTAAACAAAATGGGCATATAATAATCTTTATATATAAATATGTATAATATATATATATATAAATAAATATATATATTTATTTATATATATATGTATGTATAATATATATAATATATAAATATATGTATTTAATAAAGAGGTGGGTATTGCAGTGTTGCGCTAAAGGGAGTTGTAACACTCACAGAACATCAGTGGCTTTTCCTCCTCCGTTGCACATTGTGCATTTGTGT
>NW_011333040.1:25020779-25039167 GCF_000735185.1 Notothenia coriiceps | reverse complement strand
AGAAGTGCTCAGGTCTTGTACTTGAGTAAAAGTAGAAGTGCTCAGATCTTGTACTTGAGTAAAAGTAGAAGTACTCAGATCTTGTACTTGAGTAAAAGTAGAAGTGCTCAGATCTTGTACTTGAGTAAAAGTAGAAGTACTCAGATCTTGTACTTGAGTAAAAGTAGAAGTACTCAGATCTAGTACTTGAGTAAAAGTAGAAGTACACAGATCTTGTACTTGAGTAAAAGTAGAAGTACCAGAATGTAGGAATACTCTGTTACAGTAAAAGTTCTGCATTCAAAATGTTCCTCAAGTGAAAGTAGGAAAGTATTCTCATCAAAATATAGTGAAAGTAGCGACAGTAAAAGTAGTCATTGTGCAGATTGGTCCATTTCAGAATAATATATATGATATGTTTTATAATGATTGATCATGAAAGTGTTCTCAAAGCTGGTAAAGGTGCAGCTAGTTTGAATGACTTTGTATACTGCAGGGTAGCTTGTGGATTTACTCCAGGTGGAACTAAAGTCTGATTTAACACTTGATTATATTTCACATCATTCATCCACATCTGAGAAGAAACTAAAGGTATTAAATACATGTAGTGGAGGAAAAATATATAATCCCATTATAATATTATACTTTAGCCATTCTCCATACTGAATAGACCTTCTTCTTCTTTAGATACTAAATGTTGCTGATAATATACGTTTTGAACTTAGTACTTCTACTTGTGATGTAGTATTTCTAAACTGTAGTAGGCCTATTACTTATTTTAAGTTTTTTAAATAAAGTAAAGTAGTGCTTTTTCCTCCACTGTCAAATTGTGAGAAACACTTCCTATTAAAGGTTAAAAAGGGTATAACTCCTCATGTTTTGATTGACACTTGCTCCAGATGGGAGGATCTGTCCTAGTCCAGAGTCCCGCCTCGCACTCAGTATCTTACTGGGACTTGAGAGGCTATAAAATGAAGGACCTTACTGTAACTGGGACGCATTCTGTAGTGGAGTTCCCGGTGTGAACTCCCGTACAGAAACTACAGCCATTCCGATGGTTTAATCAGTGCACACACTCAGAGACATCGCTCCGGGTTTCCTCTCACGTCCAAGCCGAAAAAGGTGCACCGAACGCCGGGCACAAACGCAGCCATGGCCGGGGATGGGACCGACCAGCGGGCTCTGCAATATGAGCAAACCCTGGTAAGTTTGTTGCAAAAAAAGTGAACTTCTGCTCACTTTTCACCGAAGTTAAGTGCACTCTCACTTTACATGGTAGAGGGAAGCCAGACTCCATTGACAAATTGGTGAATTTAAGGCCGCCTCGCTGCACTTTGAAATCTGTTTTCTGGCTAAGATGACAGAAATTAGGATGTTTTTGAATACATGCAGGTATGAGGAACATGCCGAATGAAAGAGTGTATATTTTTGATTCATCAATGTGTTAGTTGTTTGTGTTTCTGCTGACATTTTAAGGTTTAACTTTAAATTGTAAGATTTTAAAAGAAGTTCAACCCCCTTTAGACTCACGTGAAAGTGACTGAGGTTGTGTTGTCGGAAGCAGCTTTGAATGGCTTACTGGTTTTTTATTTCCCCATTGTGACATAAGCAAGGACACGTTTCGAAATGATCTAAAAGTCTCTTTATTTCTGCTAATAACTTTACAAAAGTTACGATCAAAACATCTGGATTCCGCTAACCTGACAGGTAACCTTGTCTCCTGTAGCCTAGGGCCAAACTCCATCGTCAAAATTACACATCCTTTAAGAACGCTGTGTATATTGTCGTAAATGCATAAAGAGAATAACCTAATACCTGCTTCTGATTTTACATAATGTGCTGAGGAATTCGGCATGCATATATTTAATGAAACGTTTATTTAAGTAAGAACATCTTTTACTTTCCTCAGACATTTCGCCTTTGACACACTCACTTTTGACCCAGACGAAAGACACAATGGTGGGCGGTAGCGAGCAATGTGAAGGGTTTAAAAAGTTAACATTTTAGGGTAATTACTGTGGTTTGGTGCTTAATGGATTAGCCGAATTCACAAACGCGTCTTATTGATTTGTAAGAGGCCTGGAGTTACGTTTTATACAATGTGTATATTTGTAAAAAGGCAAAATATGTCTCCCTTATCATATTTTCGAACGGAATCTTGCTCAAATTTTTTTTCATCCAGCACCATGATTTGACTAATCTGTCTGAAATTCTAAATAAAAATACCAACAACATGCAATAGGGTGATGTCATGTTGATAGAAACAGTCGTCATTGGGGTTACTGTATGTGTCAGGAACTCAGGATGTGTGGGATGCATCGCTCCCATCCAACAATAGATCAATTCATTGTTGTTCTGCTGCTTGAGTGCTGAGAAAATCTGATGTGTAAATGTGTTGTGAGATTAAATGCATTTGATAGTTAAGAAGGCGTCCAGTGCTATAACCTCTTATGCAGCTTCCCCCAGTGGGAACATTGATATTACTGTATGCCTTTTTATCATTTGGTTTATGTAATGTTAGACAATAATGAAAAATGTCCATCTTTGCAACTCAAAAGTCGAACTGAAAAAATGGCGTTGATATTAAATAAAAGACAGAAATATAGAACATTCTCATATTTTTAGAGCATAACAAGTGCATTTTCTGCCATTTTTGCATTTAAAAAATACTTTTTTTCCAAATATAACCTTGTTTTGTTTGATTGACTTATCGCTGCAGCTTTTATAGGCAGTTGTTGGGATGTATCTATGGTCTGCACAATAGTCTTCAGTGGAGTGAATGGTTAGATAACCTTATTTATACAGCAGGGGGCTCTCCAACATTTGCATGTCACAGTCCCTCCAACGCATATGCAAGGCCATGAACACCCACTTAACAAATAGTCCTGTTCTAAATTAATATTTAACAATGACTTATGTAACTTTGGAGATAACAAGGGTACGGGAGAAACACATTATATAATTCTTATACATTCTCTAACAAGTATAGTTTGTAGAAATGACACAACTTCTCCCAAAGGACCCCCTGAGGTTCCTAGATCCCATTAAGAGTGCTTGCAGCGTGCCCCTCATGATAAATAAGGGTACTGAGTACTTTTGTGTAATTGTCTAGTTGAACTCTTCCTGTCCAGCGTAATGAATCTGCGGGGAGTTGTATCGCCCAACCCGACCCATTCAGTGTCAGAGAGGCTTTACATTTAATAAGAACTGTAACACTTCCCTGGGCCTCTGTTTCCTTCTACTGAAAACAGTTTCTTTGTAGAGAACCCCCCCCGCCCCGCCTCCCTGCATGCTGTTAATCTGTGTGTGTGAGTGTGTGTTAGTGTGAGAGATTACACAACGTGCGACCCACTGATTCAGCGCTGTCACCCTGCCGGGGTCTCGTGCTCCGCAGAAAGGAACATGCAAGCATGCTCTCTGCAAAAACATAAAGAATCCACACTGAAAAAACTGAAATGATTACTTTATTTAAATGTTTTTTGTCAACAGATTTCACATAACTATATTAGGTTATCTAGCTCATCTAGGGTCCTATTTTGAACCGGGAACTGCTGCGTACCCCAACGTTTTGTGATATAAATGTATAGTATGCGTCCCCAGCACATAGAGAAATTGCAGAATGCTAACTTGCATATATTGGGCGATTTGCGTTAATTAGCATTGTAGCTTATGTGGATAATAGTTGACTCGGCGTCCTTGATAACCCCTAAAACTACTCTTTATAGGCTATAACAGGCAACCCCTGGCACGCGTGCCAGCATTGGCACGCGGCACCGTAACCAGTGGCACACTAGGAATAAGTGGAATAATTGTGCAAAATATTTAAATTTTATTTTCGGATCCTGAACGAGACCGCCGCGAGAGCGCGTCTCCCCGTTACCTGCAGAAGGAAGCCATGCACCCAACGCAGCCCCGCTCTCTTTATCTCCAGGTGACTTTCTGCCGCTTTCCTCCGTGGTGCAGTGCTGATCGTTTCACCACGGAGGAAAGCACTTCACTAATTGCAGTACCCATAAGGAGCTGTAAAAACGCCGCAGTTTTTGCGTGGCTGTGTATTTAGTTGAAAGCCCAGTGGCGATCTGCTCATTTCTCATCCAAATAGTATGCTACAAAGGGGCGGACTGGCCATCTGTGTGTTGAACTTTCCTGTCGGCTCCCAGACCCTAGTCGAGGAGGGCAGAAGCAACAAGCTTCAGGTTCAATAACCCACTTTAGCTTAAATGACTGGAGAGAGGCGAGCTCTTCTTGGGAGGCCGTTGCATTTATTTAGGTGTTCTTCTGTTTCACAAAATACATCACAGACCTCTGTTTTTCTGCTTCCTCGTTTCACTTCCAGAAACATACACACGTTCCCTCACTGTCGCTCTACCATCCACAAACACACATGCACAAGCCACACCCCTCTCTCTCTCTCTTAAAGGGACAGCGATCTCATCTCACTCTGCATGACCCTAATATCATAACATGTGTGCTCTGGAGAATCACAGAACGGACGACCGTCCTTATTATTATGCCGTTTAAACCAATTATTTAAATGTGTTTGTTAAATTCGGCATCATGTAAGTTGCGCTGACAGGTCCAAACACTGCTTCCCCGCAGCGAGGCTTCCCGCCCTCCTCCTTAAATGGCACTTCATATCAAAAAGGTTGCCGACCCCTGCTCTAGAACGACATCGACTATATTGGACGAGCAAATGGTGACCAGGAGTCAGATGGGATATCCAGAGTCTAGTTTAATGTGCTTTATGGAAACATGGCTCAACCAACATTTCCAAAGATGGTTCCGGACTGTTTGAGCCAACATTGATTGCATTGAGAGTTTCACCATGTCTTCACCATTCTGATTCCATAGGTTATACCGTTACGACACATATGTACCTCATACAAGCCAACTTCAAAACATTGAAACTACCCCTTTAACCAGAGCAGTTTCCAATCAGACAGGAGTCATTTAAGTAATGTTAGTTATAGCCAAACACAATGTGACTGACCAACCCAGCTGTTCTGCTGATGAGGGAGAAAAGAAAGTCCCGTGTCATGTTGGATGTCAATGACAAATTATGTATTTTGTTGTTTAGTGACAACGACTTGTTGACAATTCTTCACTGCTGGACCATCTGTTGTGGACAAAAATAGCAAGACCCCCTCCTGTCCACTTTCAAAGCAACTTCTGTCTTATCTCCGGAGAGCCAAGGAGTCCAGATTGTTAATATTTCCATTATCATTGAGGTAAGAAACTGCTTGTTTTATGGATGACAAAATAGTGTTAAGTAAATGGATTCAGCTCAGGTGTCATCACATGTTGTTACTGTTGAACCTCAGACTCTTGATAACAACCGGTCACAAGAAGGGGACTGGGAAGAAATAAAGCTAGTACCTCATTAGGTAGGGATTAACATTACAGGAGAGTTGGGGAATTAAATAAGCTGTTATTTCACTCATCAGTCCAGGCGGCATTTTAACCCTCAGGAATGAAAGGATATGAAATGTAAAATATATTTGCAGGACCGAAGAGGAGGCGAAGATGTGCAGTGAATGAAATAAAAAATCATACTCAAAGTCATAACTCTTCACACACAAACATGAAACATGCATGGGAACCAACAGAGGGGTATCTGATCTCCATAAAAAATAAACATCCATAAATAAGCTTAGAATTCACAGGGGGAGGAAAAACACCTTACCATTTTAGACATTTTTAAGTTTTCTTTAGTATCAAATAAATGGGTGAAATTATGAAATATCAATGCATAAACAGGCATAAATTGACATTAGCTAATTAAGGCAGTTTTTACAAGTTAAGTGGGGGTAAAAAACGACCCACAAATGTGCACTGGATGAGATTTAAAGTTACAGTTCAAATCATTCCACCTCCCATAGAGGAAAACAACTTTTCAGAATGGGGCATAAATGGATATTGAGTTGAACTTATTGCACAAACTTTAATAAGAGGTCAATTGTGATTGTATTTTTGTAAAGCTTGTTTAATGGCTATTGGGCCTCTGATGTTCTACAATAGCGTATGGGTTATTGGCAGTTTGGAAAATCACCTTTTTAGTATCTAGGTGTCTTGCTTATGGACACTTCAGTATGTATTTCAGGTATTGTCTTCCTGATGAGTACAACAATCTGTATTCTTATTATTATGTAAAATCATGATTCTAGTTAGAATTCATCCAAAGAGTGCCGAATACACGTTGTTTACTGTCAGCGCTGATAGAAGGAAGTCATTGATATTCAGTTAGAGAATGCCTCCCGCATTTCCCCTGTCCCCACTCAAGTGGTTATGAAATCATATTCAGAGAAACAATAATCATAATTGCATCGTATTGTTTGTCTGAGTTGCTTATTTGTATGACTTTGACCAAATGTCATTATCTGCTGCCGCGCAAATTCACGGAAGGCGTTCTCCAGAAGAAGCAAATCTATCTGTGAAGAAACAATTATCTTCTTTCCCCGGGAGGTGAGGTCATAATAACTGTCAGGACACAACAATTTAATCTCACTGGTGATAAACATGGCCATGCCTCGCTGTCCTCTACCACCATTAGCATAAATTAGGCTGTAATGGAAGGTATTACCATACAGGAAATACGACTACAAAACATCCGCATCCATATTATCTCTCATTTGGAGATGTATTTAGTTTTGTATTGAACAGATGTATGGAGGTTAAAAACACTTCAACCTGTCTGAATCCTGACACATTTTAGTGTCAGCGCCGTAAAGTAATGGAGCAGATTACATTTTCCTTGACTCACAATTTCCTGTAGATGTAGTGAATAGTTAGAAAGCCATTGCTCAAGAGTCAGAAGTACTGAACTTTGTATTATTGGTGGATCCAAAAGGTTCATACAATACATCCTGCATCCATTGGTTTTGTATGAATTGTTATTCATTGCATTTGTATAAGGATCATTTATTGGTTTCCTCAATTTAAAAATCATACCAATGTAAAAAGGCAAACTAAATGTCCGAGAAACACTGAAAATATATAAGAGTCTAAAACTCAATGCAACCAGCAGGCTTGTATAAAACAAATGAAGTCTACGCCCAAAATGACATAACCCTGATTACATCGCTATGACATCATCAGGCTTGCTGAAGCTGCTTCAGAGCAAGAAGACATTGCAGTGTTGATTTCACAAGATGGAGCAAAGACCACACCATAATGTCATTGATGATGCAATATTGTAGACAGATAAAAAAATATATAAATATTTTACCGTTAGAGCAGTTCTGCTTCCTGTGCTGTGAGCATCATGACAGGACTATCAGCACTCAATGAGCATAGACTGGAAGATTGAGGGAAGTTAAAGTAAAATAATAGTTAACGTTTTCAAATATAAAAGCAGGGCTTTGGAGAAAGAAACATTGGTTTATTTTGGCTGGATTGGATTGATCTATATGGTTAATATAATCTTAGGAATACAAGACACTTAATAAAGTAGAACTAGACTCAAATTCTGTAGATTGGAAAAGAATCAAATGTAGTCTGACAAAAGTCAATTGTTTTTACTCTTGGACTTTTTCTGAGTTTTTTTCCCAAGAAGTCTGACTTTATTTTAAATCTAAAAAAACAATGTTGGTCATTTAAAAAAAGAAAATTCACATGTGGCCCCTTATCCTCTTCTATAGAAATGACATTTGACATTGAACCAAGAGGAAAAAAAGACATAATGAACACAGTTAGCCCATCCCTAGTAATATACCAATCATGTGTTCTTTATTTGTTGGAGTACCCCTTTGGATTTAGATTAATTTAGTAAAACAATGTATTTTAATAACAAGGAGGAGAGTTGACAAAATATAAACCTACCGGACAGTTTGCTGCAGGTGGAAGCTTGTCTTTGCTCCTTAGAGGTTGTTTTCAGGGCATTTTGGCTAGTGTAGTGAAACACTTTCTCACATTAAAGAAATTAAATTACCACACTCAGTCAACAAATATCTCATAGGAAGCAGTGAACAGCAGAGAATGAAGATGTATCGTCTTGTACGACTATCCAAGTGTGGAGTTCTCCTTTAAGGGAGAGACAGAAATAATGTTGTCACATCTGGACTTCTACAGGATTCTTCCACATTCCCTGCACAGCCCCGGAGGAAAAGCCTCACACGGCCTGTGAAGCTGCTCTCACTTGTTAACTCTAAGGATAAAAGAAAGCCTTCTTGTGACTCACAGACACAATATTTGATGCCTCGTCCCAAAATGAACCATCCATCATGTCAGTTGTGATCCTGTGGCAGAATGTGTACATTTGTGGCTGTGAGAGAGGTGTTTGCTTTTGTGTGGGTCTTTCCAGCTGGAACTGAATATATTGAGAATGATATTTTTGCACGAACAGCTTTCATGATGCTGCTGTTTGAGGGGCCTGCAGGCTTCCCCTACAACCGGGTGTTACATTTAGTAAGCAGAAATCTTGCCTAATAGGAAAAGAGCCAATAGAGTTTGAGTAAAAGTTGTCCTGATTATGACGAACAGCTGAGCTATACAACTATTGCTGTGTCTCAATTTGGATACTACCCCTCAGTACACTGCATGTCGTGCACTTTGAACACCTCGTGAATTTAGACCTATCACTTTTGTCTCAAAACGCAGACAGCTGATGTGCCCTCACCAAGTGACGATCGCTGCTGTTAGCTAGCTTTATATCATTTTGTTCTTATTTGACAGCAGTAGTTTTGTTCCACGACATTAAATACATCAGCAGTGACCCCACTGGTGATTCTTGAAGAGTTTACGTGTCTGAAAAACGATGGTTGTTAACACTTGGCTGATAGGATACAGAGAGTGTGGAGGCGGACGCTCATCTGACGCCGAACCACATAAACACTCTCTAGGTTTCGTTTGCCCTGTTCTGCTGAAAGCAGTACCTGCTCTGAACACCGTTCAAAACGTTCACTTGTACATTCTGATCTGTATTGTTTAAATATCGAATCTTAGGCTTGGCGGTGAGTTGAAGGTGTCAGCGAACCTGCTGTACGTTTGTTTATAGTATAATGTTGCATTTTGCCTTCTGCGATTGATTTATGATTCCAAATTATAAAAAGTCCGGGTGACATGTGTATATTAGCGTCACCGGCTGACAAAACCCTACACTTACTCAAGTTTGATCACTGTACTCCTTCATTCAGCTATTTCCAAAAATCACATCGGACCGAAATCCCAATTGCTCTTTTTGTACACCCGGAACCCCACCATGTGAGAGTTTCTTTCCACACCCCCGCGACTCCGTCTCTAAAAACAACACAACGGAGAACGCACGGGCCACGCCACAGCCAAAGATAAACCAAAAACCACCACCCCACAGAAGAAAACGAGATGCGGAAACTCCGCCAACCTCCAGCACCACTGCCACACCAAACGCACGCGCAGTTCCCTGTAACCACAAAACAAAACAGCCCCACTGGGCATCTTCTAACATCGGTGATATCCCCAACCATGCCAGAAATAAAGCCTCATACCCCCAATGAACAAACAACTCCAGACCACAGCATGGCAACACCACTACTGACTCAAAACCTGACTCCCCAACACCGACCAACAAGCATACCTCTTCGCTTCGCCACCGGAAATAAATATCCACCACATCCGTCTAAAAAAAAATAACTATTATATAAACTATGCTAATCTCAAGCGAAGAAAAACATGCTATTATGATAAATAAACAGAGAAGTCCGCGACCTTCAACCGTCAGCGACCAAGACAAGAAATACTTTAAACAGGTACGAAATCAAACATATTGATAAAAACGTAGAAGCGTTCTGTTTTGAACGGGTTGCAGCAGGACAACGGTAAATTGCCCTTTCAAAGACAGAAACGCCAGGCCAAGACAAACCAATAAAGAGGAAAAAGTGTTTAAATAGTTTTCGCGTAATGCGCTCCTCCCCCAAACTTCTCGTAGTCCCCCTAAATATAAAGAACCCCATCGGTGTTACACAACCATGACGTTTTCTACAAAACCACCGTAAACCTTTAAGAATCCGTGGGTCCCATGCTGATGTTTCTACGCACTGTCGTCGAACAAAAATAAACTGCCTCGCTCACAACCCATTAAAAACCCAACCATCATGAAAACCAGCGCTAGCAGAGACGCTACGTCCAACTAATGTGAGCCACCCCCCCGGCCCACCTCCGCCCATGTCTGCGTTTATGAGACAACAAAGTGGATACGCACTCCTACCCCGAGAGTGATAGTCACAAGTGCACCGACATGAAGTGTCAACTGAGGGGGCATAAGTATACCAAAATATGAGAGACCACCAGCATAAGTTTATAGCTTCCTTGGATCGTCATCAACTCAGCGAAACCCATCTTTACTCAAATACTATTGCCACACCTCCTTTTCCTATTAAGGACCAAAGACTTATCTGCTGTACTAATCGTACCACACTCCCGGATTGTAACGGGACAGCCTGGACAACGCCTCAAAAACAGCAGCATCATGATAGACTGTTCCGTCCCGCCAAAAATACCCTCATATCCTCCAATACGTACCTCTAGTTTCCAGCTGGCAAGACCCCACACAAACCGCCAAACACACATCTCTACAGCACATGCCCTAACCCCACACCACTCCTCCTGCACACCGGATCACCAAAACTAGGGACACTCGCTGAGATGGTCATTTTGGGACCCCGCCAGGCCATCCCAAGATATTGTGTCGTGTGAGCCCCCCAGAGGACTTTCTCTTACGTCATTTAGAGTTACCACAACGTGAAAGCAAGCTTCCACAAGGCGTGTGAGGCTTTTCACTCGGGGGCTAGTGCAGCGGAATGTGTGGAAAATCCTGTAGAAGTCAAGATGTCCACCAGCAATATTTCTGTCTCTCCCTTATAAGGAGAAACTCCACACTTGGATACCGTCCGTAAACGACCGAACACTACTTGCATCTTCCTGCTGTTCACCTGCTTCTATGAGAACTTCGTCTGTTGACTGAGTGTGAGGTAATTCTTAACCTCTTCGTTTAACCGGTGGGAGAAAAGGCGTCTTCACTAACTAGACAACCACTGCCCTGAAAACCTCTAAAGCGAGCACACACCGAAAAGCTTCCACCCTGCAAGCAAAACTGTCCGTACCGCGTTTATATTCTTGTCACCCCTTCCCCCTCTTCGCCGTAACCATCCACATCTCGTCCTTCATCAAAAAAACTTAAGCTACAATCCAAAAACCGGGGGCGCGCTACCCCCCCACACCAACCACCGACCGCACTGAGTCTGGTACCTACCACACCCACAGGCCTCTCCAGTAAAGCCGACTAGCGGTAACTGTGGTCGTCAATTCTCGGTCCTTCTTCTCTCTTGCCGCTTAAAATGTCAACCTGCGCGCCGCCCCGCCAAACGCTGACCCCCAGGAAAATAAGCGGCCACATGTGACACCTTCTGCGCTTTTTCTTCAACAATGACCCAACCTCCTGTCTTACTTTAGACTATTCCCTCCCCCCAGCCTCCCCGAATACTTGCTCTGCTACCAGAGACGTACAAGATAACCCAAACATTGACTTATTGTCAGACCTACTTCCTGGGTCCTCTTTTCCAATCTACAGAATCTGGCTCTAGTCCTCTCCCTTTAGGCTGTCCTTGTTATTCCTAAGACCTATAATCCAACCGATCATAAACAAGCTCAATCCAGCCAACGAGGAAACACCCAACCTTCCGTTATGCCTTCTCCCACAGACTGCTGTTTTAATACCATAAGAACAAGGCGCTTAACTAACTGCTGTCTTACTCCGTTAATCTTCCCTACATAATTTTCCAGTCTATGCTCATTTGGAGGCAAAGTGTGATTACCCGGCATGTGCGGGAATAGCGTTCGGTGCCTCTACAGAGCGGTACTTCCATCGATTCTAATAACGGTACACAGTATTATTATAACTTAACTCTAGTGTGTCGTATCGCGATTGCATGATCGATCATCGCATCTAACATAGCCATCCTAACAGTTATCGCGCCTTTGCTCTCCTCGGTCGAAGACGAGAACTCTTGAAGCTTCCTTTATCGTGGCTCTCGAGTATCAAGCATTCAGCAAGACGCAGTGTGTATTTGCTCACTCCAGGATACTACCCCACTTCGGGTTTCATCTTCTTCGCTCTCTCAACTTCCGCTCCGCGATCAGCTCTCTCTGCGCTCCCCCTGACAAAACTCGTCGAGGCTGAGTCCACATTCCGTTCGTCAGGTCAATATAGTTAGACTCTTCACTCTAACTCCGGCACTGCACAGAGATTTTTTCGTCTGAACACAGCTGTCTCCAGCATCATGTCATTGTGTATACATATTTAGCCATATAGACCCATGTCGTACATATATATATATAGAGAACAGATAATATGAGATGCGTGCTAACAACAGGACAGCACTGAGAACTGAAATCACGAAGATAACATAGACAAAACAAGTCTGAGTGAACATAGAATGGTTCAAGTCTCAATGAGAACGGAGTACGCTTAGACCTGCGGAGATATCTGACTACGTCTCCACTATCTCGAAATCTTCGCTCATACTCTGGTGCCCCATGAGGCTTCATCATATTCTAAACGAGCACATTGCAGTATGACTGCTTATATGGAATCCTTATCTATATATTCACTCATTAACCGGCGATGAGCACTACCCACATGCGACCTTTCGCTCTGTTGACAGGACGCACTCAGTAGCGCGTCTGAAGTTGTGTGAGAATACCATGCCATAGCCTTTCTCTCCTGCACCTTGCTTGAACTAGCTGTAATGCCTAGAACTCATAACTACTGCGAGGCGCAGACGCGCGCTCATGTCAGTCTAATATATCTCCTGCGATAGCGTTTCCTATATTTGTGAATCATATTTCCCGCTCAACCCCTGACTAAGTTACTGCGAGGCCCCTTCGCGAGCGCATATACGTCAGTTTCTAATGATAATATAAGCGATATCAGTGGGTCTCTACTCTCGCTCGAGCACGTCAGCTATTCTGTCGCTCAGGCGCGGAAAGGTATTCACTAGAATTTGTACTACGCGCATGCCTAGCATCTCTGCCTTCTCTCCTGAGAACGCCTTCCCGTGATTTGCGCGGCAGAGACTTTGGATTTGGTCACGCGTGCACATACAAGTTGAGCCCTAATGGGGGAGCTATGCAATCGTCATGCTTTAATTCGAAGTACTTTGTGCTCATAGTTATCCACTTTTTGCAGAATTCGTAATATACCATTGAGTGGGGCGGGAGACTAATTCTCATCACATTGCTCCTTATCACCTCGTTCTATAATAAGGCGTAAGACACTAGATATGCTCGGATGGGTGAGGGGATATGAGAATTGTGAATTCTTCATCAAACAGTAGGGATTCACATTTGCATCACATTAAGACTAGTTCGCCTTTTCTACATGCTACCGAGATTCAGGCATAGGATGCTTGATGAGCAATACCTGTGCTATATGTATTAACTGACCTGCCTGCGGAGGATTTCAGCGTGGCTAAAATAGCAAGGAAGGCAGGCGCGGCTTTGCCTTTTCTTGAAGCCGAGGTGAAGATGCCACAGAGGGAAGGAGAAAGGCTAGACTCAAAGAAACACAGGCTAGCAACAAGTGACCAGAGCGCTGCTCCGTTTGGGCACTAACAAACATGTATTCTTGCTGTGTTTGCAGGGCACATTGAGCATGGGGCTAGTTTAAGAAAGACAAAGCTAAGAACTCAACGCATTGTGACAGCATCAGAAGAAATAGCAATCCTGAGGTAAGAAAAGGTCACATTTCTGGAGTACGTTATCCGCCCTAATCTTACTACTGCTATTCCCTGGGGGGCGGAGCAGTAGCTGCATGTAACAGGTGCGCAGGCCTTGCTTGGCAGATTGCTGAGGGAACAAAAGACAGAGAGACAGAATTCAAGGTGCGTTTGACACTAACATCATGGACGAAATTTCATCAGTAAATCACATTATTATTACTATCTGAAGAAGGGCGAGAGAGAGGTGGGGGAGATAACGAATGGACGAGACACAATGGAAAGGTGGGCGGAAGAGAAGCTTGCTGTTTGTTTGCAACAGACGTGAGAATTGCGTGGCCCCTGGAGCGAGGAGGGAGCACTTATTGGCTGGCATGTACAACTCTTCCCCTCTTAAAACACCCCAGCCCGCATCTCGACTTTCAGCGGCCTTGTACCATACTAGGTCGGTTTGGATGATTTATTGACGGCGCCCCCCCACTCTCTCTCTAGGCACCAACCCACAGCAAGCAACTACTAGTGTAACGATTTAAGGAATAATTGCATTCAACCATCCCCCGAGCTCTTCTGACCAAATGTCCACCTTCAGACCATGCACTTAGGATTTCACATGACAGATACTCATTATGCGTTACGCTCTTTTACCCACACACCACCATTTGCGATCTTTTCCGCACACAATCACCCCAACCCCCCCGCCCCTCCGGATCTTGAATCAGCTCTCACCCCGGCTTGATTCCACACATCGCCCCCCCTTCAGGCGGGAGAGTGCTCACGCAGTGCTGAGCCATCAGACCGCGAGCACAGCGGGCTGCCCCCGCGGCTCGGCAGCGGTAGTGTCCCCAAAGATCCGTCCCGAGGAACCATCCCACAGCTTGCTCCGGACCTTGTTGCTGTAGCTAGTTTTCCTCGTCTACCCCGCATTCGATCTGCGGCTGCGCGAAACTATACAAGCAACAAGTGCAAAAAGCTGTGTGCTTCCGTACACGGGATCCGGTGACCGACCTCAGCTTTGGATCCATTTTACAGGTGGCGCAGCGTCGGGTAGCTTCGCCAGCTGTGCCTCGGCGGCTGGCTGGGGCCTCCAGGCCCCCCTCGGCAAGGGACATCCGGTGAGAGGATGTTACCCAAGATCCGCACCCCCAGGCTCTTTATTGGTCGTCAAAATCCAATTTTCGAAAAAAGGAACATCAATATACTTCCGATTCATGTAATGCCTAGTCATTCTGAAACGTACCAATTTTCAAAGTCATGGTTGAAACCTGCAATATTCCTTAAATCGTGGTACGGGCCTGGGAGCGGTTAGGTGGCGGGCGTGGCTCTGTGCGGCCTGGTGCATAGAGGATGGACGAGTGGTGGGGGCCTCCAATAAATCATCCACCCTTCACCTCTTTCCAGTAGCCCACCTACGAAGAAGGTGAAAGGAGGAGGGGGCATGGGTTGTCTTCCCCTTCTACCGTCNTATAAAGGAACTACAGCACGGTCACATGACTTCACGTCACCACCGCTAAGCTAAAGGTGGCTAATGTTGGGCTATAAAGGAACTACAGCACGGTCACATGACTTCACGTCACCACGCTAAGCTAAAGGTGGCTAATGTTGGGCTACAATGGAACTACAGCACGGTCACATGACTTTACGTCACCACCGCTAAGCTAAAGGTGGCTAATGTTGGGCTACAATGGAACTACAGCACGGTCACATGACTTCACGTCACCACCGCTAAGCTAAAGGTGGCTAATGTTGGGCTATAAACTACAGCTTGTGTTAACCTCAGATCTTGTATAGCCAAAACTCAATTTAAAAACACCAGATGTGGTACAACACTGACTCATTTCTTTAGGACTCATTCCTGCACCACTCTATGAGGCATAACTCCTGCACTGTGTTTCTATGTGGGCACGACTCCTATACTTTTCTAACGTCTAATCCCATTTCCCCTTTTTTTATTCTCTCCCTATACTATTTTTTGCTATGTTCTCCCTCGCTGCTGCTGCTGTTGTTTCTGTTTCTCTAACAACACAGCATTCTTTCTCCTCTGGGAGAATGCATGCATGCCTCTGAACGCCCCTATGTGCCATCTCACCACAACATACAATTAGTCTTCCTACACACAACATTGGAGGACACACACACACACACACGCACACGCACACGCACACGCACACACATACTCCTACACTCTGTCTGAAGGTCTGCCCATTGGGTCCTGGTTGCAGTGCGAGTGTGTGACCGGTTTGTTAACTGGTTTGTTCTGGAGTTGACCCACCTTTCACCATCAATCTCCTCTCTCTTTTTCCTCTCCCCTCGCCCACGTCTTCCTTCTCCTTTTATAATGGATCATTTTTCATTCTGTACTAGTTTTTAATTGACAGCCGCTCCATTCCAGTGAACCCTGTTTCTCCATCTTTTAGTAGTTTAGGATGATCAAATTAAAAACAGGCATTTACCAACACATGTTTTTGTCCTAAATATCAACAGTGAAAAGTAAATCATTGTGATTTACATTTGATTCATGGCTGTTAAAGTAAATCAGAGTGGCTGCAAATACATTTTTTTAATCTTTAAATTATCCATTAATCATTTTAAAAGTATTATTTTAGTTTATATTAAATTACATGTCACTTGTTAGACGCTTTTATCCAAAGCAACTTACAATACTGTGGGTAATCCTCACAGGTGCAATTTGGGGTGAAGCGTCTTGTCCAAGGACACAGTGGAATGTTGACTGCAGCGGGATTCAAACCTGTGCCCCTGTGATCCGAAGATCAGCGCACTTACCACTGAGCCACAACCTCTCTTATATAAAGCCAACAAAACGGTGGAAAATAACCTAATCTTCACATTTCTTTGTCCAAAATCATCAAACTGCAAATCAAAGCATGGTATTTAAGTTTGACAATGAAATCAATCAATAAATAAAAATCCAGATACTTGATCTGTCCCAGAGAATTTGGACGAATAGAAATTGAATACAAATATCAACATGAACATAAAAAAGTTAAAGTTTGAATGTGCAACCAAACGATCAAATACAAGTATTTATATTACCATGAAAAGCATATAAAACAGAGGCAAACAACATCAAATCAAAACCGTTTGAAAGACAAAAATAAACCATATTTTGATTTTTCTTTATATCCTGAAAAATATGGGTAGATTAAGAGATAACGAAAACGCTTGTCAGTTAAAACTCTTCTCTCAGAACCACCATTTTAGTGTTTTAATCTCTCTGACTACTCTCATATTGTTGTTTCTAAGTAACATCCAATGTACTGGTGATGAAAGTGGAGCTGAAGCGGCGAAATAGTCGTATACCTCCCTCAGGAGTTGGTAGAGACCAAATCGGAGATGAAAGAGAGGAAAAACATTCTAAATGCTAATGCTAACACTTTTATATTCGTCAACGTATTCACAAGTTGTTTCTTCTGCTGCAAATTGGCCACAAACATCAATTATGTATCGACAGACTCCTTCTCATATGGATTTGTTGATGCATTAAACCAGACGCATACTGTATATTCCTCTTGAAGGACATATCCAAACAAATTGGCATTTTTAGGCTTGCCCTCAGTTAGATGAGTCAAAAGTCCTCTGAAATACCTGTAGGTTGTTGTTCTGTTTTTCAGAGAGGAGAATAAATGCTAAAATATGCAAATATGCAGCTGTGATCTCTCACAGATCCCATTTTCTTCATGGCTTAATATTCAGGGTATGCAAAAAGGCTATTAAGCGTTCCCCATGGAAATCTACTCATTTGCACCTTGTGCCTGCCGTACAGAAATGCATTGCTTTTTCTCCCTTGAGGAGTTTGCTGGAGCTGATCAAACACATTATATCAGGTCAGACTGAGCATTGACTGAGACTACGTGTTCAGGGAGAAACACTGGAGTTTCACTATATGATATCTGACTTGTATTAAAGGTCTAGAATCTGCAAACTGATAAGGACAGCAGCAGGAGACTTGCTGTGAAATCTTGCACACATCACGTCTAGCCCCTTCAGATAGATCTGGCTTTGAGGATCAAGATAAGAGAGTTCAGAGCGGGGAGTTAAAAACACATTTGGCATTCCAATCTGTACAGAGTGGTGCAATGATGACGTGTTTCTGAAGGTAGCATCGCAAGGGCTTCCTCGACAGAAAGCCAATGGGGTTTTCCATTCGATTTTAAAATAATGCAAAAAATAAGCTCTGTGGAAAACACACGTTTTATGATACTTACAAGTTTTGTTCAGCAGGGTAATCTACACATATTAACACCACTTTTATAATACTTGAGGTGGAAATGCAATTGGCAGTAGTAGAAAAGCTAACGTTAGGCTATTAAGGAACTACAGCACGCTCACATGACTTCACGTCACCACCGCTAAGCTAAAGGAGGCTAATGTTGGGCTATAAAGGAACTACAGCACGGTCACATGACTTCACGTCACCACCGCTAAGCTAAAGGAGGCTAATGTTGGGCTATAAAGGAACTACAGCACGGTCACATGACTTCACGTCACCACCGCTAAGCTAAAGGAGGCTAATGTTGGGCTATAAAGGAACTACAGCACGGTCACATGACTTCACGTCACCACCGCTAAGCTAAAGGTGGCTAATGTTGGGCTATAAAGGAACTACAGCACGGTCACATGACTTCACGTCACCACCGCTAAGCTAAAGGCGGCTAATGTTGGGCTATAAAGGAACTACAGCACGGTCACATGACTTCACGTCC
>NW_011333040.1:25012756-25020622 GCF_000735185.1 Notothenia coriiceps | reverse complement strand
AAACGTAACATGCAACGTTAGCCTAATCCAAAATGCTCTACTACGGCTTACCTTTCATATCGTCAGCGCAGACTCTCCCATCGCGAATAATTGAAATTCTTTGTGGCAAACTGTGCAGAAGGCGAATCGTTGGGTTGATCCTCGTTTTAGCCACAGCTTGTATTTCTTTTCGGATAGCCAACGCTCGTTAAAACAGCAACCTCCTGGCATACTCTCATTAGAATGCCCAGGTCGCACATAGCGCGGGAAGGCCGGAGCGGAGCTGTTTTATGTAGAAGCGAAGCAACTAAGCTCGCTCCGACTTCTTTATTTTCTTTTAATCTAAAAAGCGAACTATTCAGTCAGACAGCAATTTATTGTAAAAGTAAAGCGTTTACAATTTCAAGCACTTTATCTCAAATCCAAGCACCATTCCCAAAATTCAAGCACTTTTCAAGTCATGAAAACACCTCGTAAAAATTCAAGCATTTTCAAGGATTTCAAGCACCCGTACGAACTCTGAAGACAGTCGAACCCGGTGCATTCCTCCGTCAGAATGTGGTGCACTTTTGCTAAATGTTTAGACAAATAGCTCGTGTTACGGCCCTTACATGCTAAATTCTTATTGCACTTTTGGCAACGAGCATTTTCCACCTCAAGACCAAGCCCCCAGGAAGTGCGCCGGACTCTGAGGAAAATATACGTTGTGTCCAAACGGCGGTACTACAATTTCCTTATCAGTCTGTGACGTCGACCGGCCCAGAAATACTTTTTCCCCTTGACTAACATTGAGAAAGAGACGTCTGTAAATCGCTGGATAATTCTTTTGAAACTAAATAAATTACCCAGTATGAACTATTGTATAGCCCTAGAATCATTAAGTCCTTAAAGTTGTAAAATGCACTAAAAGCCGAATCTAGATTTATTCTCTCTCTCCATTCTTTCTAGTGAGCCGAGAGTGTGTGCTTGGGGGGCGGGGCTTAAGTGGCGCATGCTCTGTGAGCGCACAAACGGGTTCTTCTGCTCTGACAGCCAGGCATGCTGGGTAATCTGTGACGTTTCGCTCTCTCAAAAGTTGGGCCATTTTGACTTCACGCGCCAATGAGCAGCTCTCATAGGAAAGAACGAGACCCCGCCTCCCACGCTGTATCCAGTTCTTATTAAACATCCATGGTGCTACTCCTGATAGCAAGGAAAATGACCCCCTAACATAACGCAATGGAGAGACAAGAGTAAAAAAGGTGTTTATTATGGAAAAAAAGACTGAAACTAGAAACACTACAGAGAAGATGGAAACCAGTAACATAAGTGATATCTGAGCTCTAAACATCTCCTTGTTTATGTTTATTTACATTTTTTCTTTTTTAGGCTACATATCATTTTTGGTTGGGTAGGGTAGGATTTGTAAGCATACCTGTCTGCACCAACTACCCGGGGAAAGGTCAGAGAATTTAAATGAACGTCTGTATTTATGTATAATTTGCCAAGACTTTGAAAGAAAGGGGTAATGTATGTATGTGAGCAATAACGTGTAGATTTGAGTGGACTGTAACTGAGGCGGGTGCGATTTTTATGTACATCTCCATGTATGTTATATATTTGTGGAATAAATAAAAAGTTTTAAAGAAAGTAAAATCTTTTCTGGTGGTAATATGTCCTCATCATCCTCATCCTCTTCCTCTTCCTCTTCCAGAATCCACCTGTCACCTCTTCCTCCTCCACCTCTCTCCACCTGTGTCACCTCTTCAATCACCATCTTTTGTTAATGTCTTACCCGAGTTGCCCTAAGCTGGCATCAGGTGGCTGGCCTGCACAATGCTGCTCTTTCTCCCACAATGCACTCTGTCCCGTGTGAAACTGAGTGGAGGCTGCATTACACCAACATGGTGTCATCACAACACCTGTGCTCTTCCTCAGGTGGGAGAGGATGAATGACCTCACTGTCAGGCGTTGATGGAGGCGAGGAGCTGCTCCTTCACACATTAGTACACAGAACAGATATGCATTGTTCAAATATGTGTGTTCTTTGGCCTTAATATGAAATACAAGTTGTAGGCCATAGAAATGTAAATATGTAATGTGAGCGAAAAACGAATCAAGACACTTTTCCAGCTAACAATGAATTAATTTTCTTTACTGTATTGCAACTTAAGGGTATTTAGGGAAACTTAATATCACTTTAACTAATCGAAGCAGAATTAAATACAATTGTCTCTTAAAATAGGAACAAATTAACTTAATTTCCTCCTTTTACATTGGATAAATATTTTAATCTCACCTGGAAATGTGTGGCATTAATTTTTAATTTAATCTATATATGTTTTGTAGATGTATTTCAGAATCAGAATAACTTTATTATTATTGTGGATTTATGAAATTGGATTTTGTGACAGGAGCTCCATTTTAGAATTAACTTAAATAAAATGTATATGGACATTAGAAGTAAACAATTGTGCTATAAAATATCCTAAAATGGAATTAAAATATTTATAAAAACACAAGTAAAATGTGCACATTGTCAAATATGTAACAAAAAATAAATATGTAAAAATGTAAATATATGCAGTGGTGTATTAAAAAGTTACAACTGTTTTCCGATAAAGCAGTACTACCTCGTGTAATTTATGATTTTCAAATAAACATACATTACATAGTGAATCAGAAGCTGTGATGCAAACTGATAATAGCCACGTCTTACAAAATAGAGGAAAGATATTCCTCTCCCATCTTCAATAAAACAGCTGACCGTAGAAAATGCGAGCCATTGAATTTGAGAAGAAGATTCACCTGAGGATCTCTGTGGCCTAAAACCTGATTTGAGGAGTTGCTGCAGATGCAGTTGATATTCTGCGAGAGGTTTCAAACTCATTCAATATGCTTTCCATAGAGCCGGCTGTGAAGCGCTGCTCATCAGATGAAATAAATCGGGAGCAGACTTTTATGTATTTGAGTATTTGAATAATGCCCCCGAGATAGAGCTCGATAAGAGATAAGACTGGGAGTGAACTGAAGAGGTAGAGATGAGTGGATACGTGAAGTCATGAGACCGTGCTGTAGTTCCTTTATAGCCCAACATGAGCCACCTTTAGCTTAACAGTGGTGATGTGAAGTCATGAGACCGTGCTGTAGCTCCTTTATAGCCCAACATTAGCCGCCTTTAGCTTAGCGGTGGTGACGTGAAGTCATGTGACCGTGCTGTAGTTCCTTTATAGCCCAACATTAGCCACCTTNATACTTGCATCTGCCATTGTGTGTGTGTGTGTTTTTGTGTGCTGGTGGTGCACACACACGAACACTTGCTAATGCTAACAAACACACACACGGCAACGCTCACCACCAGCACACAAAAACACACACACACACAATGGCAGATGCAAGTATAAGCGAGAGCAGCAGCGCATTTGCAACTTGGAAATATAACCACTATTTTCAATTTGTGGGGATAAAGGACGCAAAAAGTGGACAAATTATTACGGTCAAATGTAAACTGTGTGCAGGACAGAAAGCATTGTCCACATCGAATAACAGCAATGCCAATCTCCTGAATCACCTAACTAATGTACATAGGGCTATAAAACTAATCACCAAAGACCCCACCGTCTCAACCTACAGCAGTGACCCAGATGGAGCAACACCATCTAAACAGCCAAAAAACTATTCTTTCAAATCGTCACATGTCACCCAGAGTCAACCAAATAGATTGATTGCCAGGTATGTTGTTGAGGACATGCTGCCCATCGCAACGGTCAAGTCTGTTGCCTTCAGAGAACTAGTCAGCAAAAAACAACACAAAAACTTTTATTGTTATTGTTATTATTTTTAAAGTAAAGTAACTTATTACTAGTTACTTTTATAATTTAGTAACTAATAAAGTAACTAGTTACTTTTTTGAGAGCAGTAACTATAACTATTAATAGTTACTTTTTAAAAGTAACTTGCCCAACACTGCTCACGAGACGTTGTAAAAAAATAAATAAGTTGATGGTCACTGCTCTAGGGGGGTACATTCATTTCATTTATCAGTCAGAGCATCACAAACAGGCCTTGGAATGCATAAAAACAGGGATTAAAAAAGAGAAGTCTGAAAAGGATTTCATGAAGAGAAGGCTGACCTCTGATCTTGTTGCTGACGTGCTCCTTGGAGGAGATTATCTGGTCCATGTCGCACCGTATGGACGCCTCCAGAGAGGAGCAGGCTGCTTCACACTTCTGCACCACCACCTGATACTGGGCCTGGCACTGCCCCTGCACCAGGCTGTACACTGCATCACTGATCTACACACATACAGGAACCACATGTTGGGAACAGAACATCCTGGTCCTTATTGGCTAGTGAGCCCTCTTTACTTTTTGCTTATTAAACATCACCTTGTGGCTTCAGCAATCAGTTTTCCTCTCTTTTTTTCTCTCCCCCGGTTATTTAATATTTTGTTACTTCCCTTTGGTACCACTAGTCCAGGAGGGAACGTAACAATCACACATGCTGTTCTGCACTACTTGTTTTTTCTGATATGAGCTGGACATTATCATACAGGCATAGACTGGCTGATTCGCACCACTGGTGGGTAAGACCCATGATGTTTCCTATGATCCATTTGCTCAAAATGTCAGCGATGTATACAACTGCGTACAACTAGACGCATGTTTTCTCCACACAATGTGTATGTAGTAGTCTCTCACCAGCATCCAGTTTCTCTGCCTCTCGTGTAGCTTGCCTTTGAGGCGGGGGGAGATGAGCTCCCTCAACTCAGGGAGGAGGCCCTCCATCACCAGGTTAGCAAGGATCTACAAGACACACAAACACAATCACAATCACCTCACTAACCACATACACATGTTGGACTGGATAAAGTGTAAAATGTAAGGATATAGAAAATGGTTATCAGGACTCAATAGGGGCCCACAACTCTTCAGGTGACCCGGGCCTTCCGTAACCCCACAGTGTTCTGACAGAAGCCTCTGTGTGGACCGGGTGGGGGTTGGTTGACTCACACCTTGTTTAATAGAGCTGTTAAAGTCAGGTCTCACAGAGAACATATGAAGTAATTCAGCTATACTCAGACTCAGCTAGAGCGTCATGGGTCATTGAAGTTATCTCTGGTTGTTTCTGTTTCAGAAGGCAAAGCTCTCTGTCTACCGGGCCATTTTCGTTCCTACCCTCACCTATGGTCATGAAGGATGGGTCATGACCGAAAGAACGAGATCGCGGGTACAAGCGGGCACCTAGTTAGGATGCCACCTGGGCGCCTCCCTAGGGAGGTTTTCCAGGCACGTCCAGCTGGGAAGAGACCAAGGGGTAGACCTAGGACCAGGTGGAGGGATTATATCTCTTCGCTGGCCTGGGAGCGCCTTGGGATCCCCCAGTCAGAGCTGGTTGATGTGGCCAGGGAAAAGAAAGTTTCGGGCTCTCTGCTTGAACTGCTACCTCCGCGACCCGACCACGGATAAGCGGGAGAAGATGGATGGATGGATGGATGGATGTTTCTGGGCCTTAGTCCTATCTCACTCATCACAGAGATAATGCTTCTCTGCACTCTGCACATTGAGATTTAGCTTTAAAAACTCAGATTTGTTGTGTTTACAGGACAACAAATATTTTTGTTTCTGTGCTTAGGACCATGTCCAGCCCCATTAAAATGTGCTTCAAATCATCGTCATCAAAAAACATAACCTAATGTTTCAAAAATAACTAAATGCACGGAATAAGATTTAAGTATTACAAAAGGATGGACAAATGCTGCCACAACTAAATGAGTTTAGCTCAGAAGATCTCAGCAGATCCACTGCACCCCCATCAGGATGCAGGTATAGTCTGACTGAAGGAGGCATCACTGTGTCCCAACAACAAGTTGGCCGAATTTCGCACCTCATTAAACTTGCACCTGATGTTCCTTATGTTTTTATGATGTTCATGTTATATGTGGGTTTGTGCTGTCATGGATGGTGGTGTCATTAATGTTGTTTGATATTCCATGGATTGTGTTTCCTTGTCAAACAAATACATTACCCACGATGCAACTGCAAACAGTGCGTTATCCTCCCGTTGGCTAATTAAATCCTAATCTGCTCTCCTTGAGATTATCAGCGGGCTCCAGAAGTCTGCTGAGCTCACTTCTCAGACTCCTCTTCATTTACAACTTCTGGATGCAAAGAGAGTCCAGATTTCAAAACCTTTATTTATTCAGGTGAAAACCCATTGAGATCATTGACCTCTTTTTCAATGGTGACCTGCTGCAAGTAGGTTCCAACATGAATACAAACATGACAGAAAAGCAAAGAGGACATCATATGGCATATTT
The DNA here is from genome assembly GCF_000735185.1 of Notothenia coriiceps. Lineage (NCBI taxonomy): Eukaryota > Metazoa > Chordata > Actinopteri > Perciformes > Nototheniidae > Notothenia > Notothenia coriiceps. The sequence goes on along the minus strand of NW_011333040.1, from coordinate 25,014,344 downwards.
ACATTGACTACAGTTTGTATAGCTAGTAGCATTTACAGATACCAACAGTTTCCGATTGGATAACATCTAACCTTGCTTTAAAAACATGTAATGGAACCAAACTGCTCAACTTCCATTCCTTTTGCAGACTGTTCCAAATTAGTGGAGCTGCGCATCTAAAAGCTGTATTCCCTAAGACAGTCCTAGCAGTTGGCACATTTAATACAACCACAGCATTCGATCTCAGGCAGTAGCCATTTACAATACGCCGTGAGATCAGGGAGCAGATGTAGGATGGAAGTTTCCCTAACATTGCTTTGTAAATAAAAAGATACCAGTGATTGAGCCGCCGTACAGTTAGTGAAAACAAACCTGCCCTTGCATACAGGGTACAATGATGGGTTAATGCTTTACAGTTTGTCACAAATCTCAGTGCACTGTGATAGGCGGCATCTAACTTGATCAGGTAATTGGCCGGTGCATTCATATAAAACAGATCACCATAGTCCAGCACAGGTAAAAAGGTCACAGTGACTAGCCTTTTCCTGGCCTCAAGTGAGAAACAGGACTTGTTTCTGTAAAAGAAACCTAGCCTAACCCTCAGTTTTTTGACATGACACCTGTGCAGGCCCATGGTATTGATTCCATCCGATGGCTGCTATTAATCCAAACAAAACGTCTGGGCCTCTCTCACAATGATCAATAACAGCGTAACGGATGGTCAAAGTAATGGTGGCAAAATACAGAATTCCACGAAGGGCCTGGTTAGTGGTTGCCTGACTTTATAAAGTGTGGTTTTTTTTATTAAGTGTGTGGGTTGCCCTTCTAAGTCACTTTGCTCAGCCACTACTGCTTGTAGGGGCAGGCATGACGAGACTCTTCAAGTCGACCCATGTTCAGGGGAGGTGGGTTTTGTTTCCTGCACGGCTCGACGTAGCGATGCCGCCTCTTTTAGCTCCGAAGTCTTGCCTTTAGGACCGACAATTTTTGGAACGGAAGTGAACGGGATTCCGATAAAGAGGTGGCGCGGTGCGGGTGTGGAACAGGAAAGACCGGTTACTTCTCAGCCCAGGCTCCGGAGCCGGAGCGAAACGCGTTGGTAGTGAAGGGGCATGGATGGTCTTCTTGACACTCAGAGAAGAAGAAAATGTGGAGGTCGAGTCTTTCAGGGCATGTCCTTTCCTAACAAAAAATTACAGGAAACATAAAACAAATTATTGCAGAAAAAGTGTGTTATTTATGAAAAGAGGTGTTTGTGTTTTAGTGTTATATTAATTATTTTGTAATTCTACTGTTTTTTTTATTCACAGTGAGGGCTACAAAGACAATCAGATTATGAATTAACAGGTATGAAGTTCATCAACATTGAAATATATTTTATTATCAAAATTTTAATATTTGGGAACTGTTCTCCCAGAACGTTTAGTCAACTGTGTTGTGCTCACTGAAAGAATAACTTTTACCACGTTTGTTACAGACAATATTGAGGAGGTAAATAGTCCACAGTTTCACTATGGTTTAAATAGCTTTGCCTTCAATATATTTCCAATTAGAAAGCTGACCAAGTTCTCTTGCTTGTTAACATCTAAATGTACTTTTTACATGGAAA
>NW_011333040.1:24980395-25011399 GCF_000735185.1 Notothenia coriiceps | reverse complement strand
CTTTTGGCACCGGAGGCTGTTACATGGCATTTTTCGAAATGATCATTATTGGCTTATTTCCTAGTTTAAAACCAACATTTGTTATTAAGTTTGGAGCAATTGGAAGCAGTTCTTAGAGCCAAATGGTCCCTATATTGGTCCGGCAGTGGCTCAGTCAGTAGGGGCTTGGACTGTGAGCCGTAGGGTCGCCGGTTCAAGTCCCTGACCAGACTTAAAATATGGAGTGTGGACTGCTACTGGGAGAGGTCCCAGTTCACCTCCTGCCCTGCTGTGGTGCCCTTGAGCAAGGCACCGGACACCCCCTTCCCCCCTCACCCCCATTGCTCCTTGGGTGCTGTGCAATAGCTGCCCACTGCTCCTGGTACTAGACTCCTGGTACTAGGAGTACCAGGAGTAGGAGCAGGAGCAGAGAGCACATGTCACTGTGTGCTCTACATGTGAGACCATTAAAGAGGGGTTCATCCCTCCATATATTATTCTATTCTATTGATATGGTTAATATGTCTACTACCTTTCTTTACCAACAGCCTTCATTGTAATCCTAAACATATAATAATCACCATAAAGAACCCACTGCCTGCGTACTGACTGATTGCTGATGTAGTAAACAAATTGAAATCAAAACAGAAGCTGAAACATATGATGCATGGATTTTTATTGTATTCCACCTTTGGCCCTTTGTGAGTCTGACATATTACTCTAAGTTTAATTAAGCGTGTAGACCGAAAGTGGATGTATGGATGGGTTAAATGTACACGGTAATAGATAACTGATCATAATAATTGGATGATATATCAATTAGTAAGTTGTTAAAGAAAATAAATGACATTTTGCATGAATAATCTCTATACAGTACTTGATCAAAGTGTTAAAGTCAATCTTTTAAGCAGAGACTCAACACAAGGTCTGGTTTCAGCTTAGCCAATGTCAGATTGTCTGCTTCTGTCTATCTTAAAGTATTCTTTATTTATTAGCTACTTTTTTTAAGAAGTCAACGTGGGTTCAAAGAAGCTCGAAGGTGGGGACTTTTCAATACATCTTGACAAAGGATGAAAGGAAAGACTCATTGATTAATTTAAAAGAGAATCACTATTTTCAATGCACTCCACTTTGATTAATCTCATCTCCAAAAACATCCATTAGCATTTTTGCAGGTATAAAGGCCAACACATCAGGGCTAAACTTAAAGGTCATAAATGGGTATCACAGACGTTGCTTTTTGATCAGACTTCTTGATGTTATGCATGTTGGCATGTGGTTAACTTCATGCAAATATGATATTTCGGCTTCTTTCTGAGATCCTTATGAGACTTCAATGTCATTGTAGAGATAGCAGGATCGTTTTCAACAGATGACAGATTTTCATAGTTAAGCTGATGCACTCTTTTTCTAAACCCCCCACACTTTACAGAACAGCCTCAGTGAGGGGAATGAGTTTCTCTCCCGTTTTATTTTCACCCCGATGATGTGTCTCTGAGCTCAGTGTGGTCTGAGTCACAGTTCACTGCCGTCACATCACCTGAACAAGTCCCATAATGGGAATCTGTCCAGCAGAACGGCTCTCTGACACCCTGAGATGTGCTTCAGAGGGGGTTAGATGGAGGAAAGAAAACATGCTGTGAGGAACAGAATTACGGCAACATTTGCTTTGAAACGTTCCTAAAGTAATGGATCATAGTGAATCATATCCAATCCACTTTATTTCTATAGCACATTTAAAAACAGTTGAACAAAGTGCTGTACATCAACAACTGTATAAAAACACAGCATACATACATAAAAAACAGACAGGACATGAAACCAATGTAAAACATGAGACAATGAAACCAGACCAGAAGCCACAGACTGAGAAACTCTCTACTGACGTGAAAACAATACAAAACACTAGGAATATACAAACCCACATTGAAAAGCACAAGTGTCACCTGGTCTGTATGCAAGGGAAAAGAAGTGGGTTTTTTAACGAGATTTAAAAACAGGCAGAGTTGGAGCAAGTCTAACCTGGAGGGGCAATTCGTTCCATACTTTGGAGCTACAACAGCAAAGGCTCTGTCTCCTCGCTGCTTTAACCTCGATTTAGGGACGACCAGAAGGAGTCTGTCAGCAGACCTCAGCGACCGTGTGGGTGTGGTTATAAAAGATCTGCCAGGTACGGTGGGGCTAAACCGTTTAGGGCTTAGTATGCGAACAGTAACATTTTAAATTGGATTCTAAAACTGACTGGTAGCCAGTGTAACGAGGCGAGTACAGGCGTAATATGTTCACGCCTGCCCGTCCTTGTAAGGAGGACATGCTGGTGAACAGAGCATTGCAGTAATCCAGTTTAGTGGATATAAAACAATGTATTACTTTCTCAAAGTCATTAAAAGAAAGGAAAGGCTTGACCTTTGCTAAAGTTCTGAGCTGAAAGAAGATGGATTTTACCACAGAATTGATCTGTTTGTCTAGTTTAAAATCACGATCAATCCGTACACCCAGGTTTGTGACAATGGGTTTCACATAGGGGACAAGAGAATCCAGCAGGCGGGTGAATTTTAAAAAGTTCAAGGCCATCCAGGCTCTGATGTCCTGCAGACAGTCAGACTGGCGTTGCTGAGGGTTTGGGTCATTTATTTGTAGATTTGCGAGTCATCTGCATAAAAATAAAATGAGACGCCATATTTTTTAACGATAGCGCCCAAGGGGAGCAGGTACAGGGAAAATAATATCGGCCCAAGAATGGAGCCTTGGGGTACCCCGTATGGGAGAGGAGCAGAGCAGGAAGTAAATTCATCAAGGTTTACGTTAAAACTTCTTTCAGACAGATACGACTGGATTGGATTGGATAATATGCTTTTGTTGTCATTTCTAACCTGAGTGTAGTGCGAAAGATATTTTTTTCCCCAAATGTCCCGGTTTAAGAAGCAGCCTGAAACCTTTTCATTTAGACTTTTTTGTGAATGGATAAAATGTTAAGTTTGCAATTAAAAAAAAAAATCTAACTTTTCTCTGTATTATTTAATATTTAAGTGAACAGCGTTGGGTTTGAAGACAAAACAAGACATTTAAGGATTTGTTTAGACCATTTGATTAATCTGGATGGGGTAGATTGATTTGTTGTTTGATTGATTTGATGTTGCGGCCTATATGTTAATGTTGAAATGGTTAACACATCCAGCATTACTGCGATATTTGCATTCATTTGGAGTCAGGTTTTCTGTCCACCTGTTGAATGTGTGTGTCTTTAAGCTCAGCTTTGGTCTCCACCTTCTCTTGTAGAATATATTTCTCTCTTATCTGTAAATGAGCCAATCGCTTTACCAGCTAAATGCTAACTTAGACTTTCTGTGAATTGGTGCAATACAGGTAGTGGCTTTTAGAGCTTCTTTCATTAAAACAACTGTCTGAAAACAAAAAAAACTTGGACGGCGCACACCTAAGCCAATTCACTTGCTCATTGCAAAGTCCCTATCCTGTTTTAGTAAACGTATTGTTCTGAATGGATATGGTCATTAGCTTTACCGTGAAAACAACATGGAGGCTACCAAGAAGTTGTGTTGTATCTAATTGTTCAGAAAGTTTTGACAACAAGTCGATACCTGCTTCAAAGTTGTTGTTTCTGACATTGAAGCATCACAGATATGCCGTTTTTATGAATGAAAGAGAAACCTAATTTGTGTATTCGCCCTCTGAATCAAATCCATACATGTAATGAGTTCTTCCTCTGCCAATGCTTCACCTTTTTTTACAAAGTCTCATGAAAATCAGAGAGTAGTTTTACTGTTATTCTGCAGACAGATAAACAAACAGACTGCTATAAACATCCTCGGAGGTAATGAGCTGAAAGATGGTAAAACAGGAAGCTAAGAGGATCGTTATCTATGCAGTCATCAATACCAACGACACCTTCTCCATCACATGCATCTATCGTTAAATAAGAAGCTTTAGAGTTTTGCAGCGAAATCAAAAACAGATCAATATCTGTATTGTGATTCAAACGGCGTGTGGCTTCAAACCTTGGAAGGAGAAAAAGTGAAGTGTTTTGGAAAGAGCAGGGGGGTGATTTGCCAGCAGAGCTGAATGAGGCCGAGTAAATATGGGTTTTCTTAATGAGGCAACAGGATAATGCCCCTGCTGCACACACACACACACACACACACACACACACACACACACACACACACACACACACACACACACACACACACACGGTCCACAGGTGAATATCACAGTGGGCCGGGTCTGTGGCTTTACTTGTGGCAGTGGTCAGGACGTGGCAATAATACCAATGTGCAGCTGCCAGCCTGCCATTGGAACTGATTGCTGGAGCGAAAGAACGAGGCGGCAATGAGAGGGGTAGAGAGAGAGAGAAAGATAGAAAGGGAGAAAGGGGGAGATTCATGCCATCACTGTAGTATGGCATCAGTGCTCTTCTGTCTGCATGCAACTGATAAAGAGGAGGAAGAAGTTACAGTTTGTCCTATGGGAGATTGTTACTTAATGGAATGAATAATCATATTAATATAACAGGAACTCTGGAGCGTAATTATTACTTAATGTATCTATGTATCTATATTGCACAAGATATAGTACAAATTAAGATATAGTAGGGAAGAATAGAGTGGTGCAGACCAGGGAATGGTATATTTGGTGACTGGATTGGAAGTTAGCATCTCCCTGGTTCCCTCCATTAAAAAGCCAATGGTATTTTTTTTTTAAATATAGCTGATAATAAGATCTGTGGCAAACACACATTTATGGCACTTACACATTTTGTTCAGTATGATAAACTCCAAATATTATAACTACTTTTATGATTTTTGGAATGGACAGATGTAATGTAAAACGTTATACACGTTATATGGCTATACATGAACTACAGCACGGTCACATGACTTCACGTCACCACCGCTAAGCTAAAGGAGGCTAATGTTGGGCTATAAAGGAACTACAGCACGGTCACATGACTTCACGTCACCACCGCTAAAAAAAACAAAAAAAAATATTTTTAAAATTCGATTTTATTTATATATTTTTTTATTATTATTTATGTTTTTTTTTTTTTCCTGGCTTAGTTTCAACCAAAATATAGACTAATGCTAATAATAGTATTAATAATTGTAAATGGCCATTGGTCACACCACCAGTTTGTTTTACTGTAAACTTGGAGGAANCCAGACCCCCCCAATAAAACAAAACTGCACGTTTCAGAGTGGCCTTTTATTGTGGCCAGCCTAAGGCACACCTGTGGAATAATCATGCTGTCTAATCAGCATCTTGATATGCCACACCTGTGAGTGGGATGGATTATCTCGGCAAAAGGAGAAGTTGCTTCAACTTATCTACTAGATTTTTTCAGATTTAGTGAACAATTATTTGAGAGAAATGGTTATTTTGTGTATATAGAAAATGTTTTAGATCTTTGAGTTCATCTCATGAAAAATGGGAGCAAAAACAAAAGTGTTGCATTTATATTTTTGTTCAGTGTAACTATATCGATAATAAAATGTATGGAGCCAGGGGTAGAAACATGTTTTTTTCTGCTGTAAAATTGGGCATTTTAACATGGGGGTCTATGGAAATTGCTCCTTTCTGCAGCCATCGCCCATCGGCCAATATATGAACTGCAGTGTGTAGCACTTCCGTATTGGCGTCCCGGCTCTTCCCCAGAGTTTGCTGCTTGGAAAAAAGTCATTTAACTGATCTTTTTCATTAAAAAAAAACTAAAAAAACACACAATGCTATCACTGACCCTCTGAATTAGCCCTGAGCGAAAAATGCTAACCTATTACTGCACCGAAAATCACTCCTAGCTCCCTTATTACTTATCCTAGCTGCACATTCAACACATCATTTATGATCGTAAAGACACAGAATCTAACGGTGCCCACCTCAACACTGAAAGATACAAACTCGCGACGTTATCAACAAAAACGTACATCAAAACATGTATCAAAACATGTGGCGCTAGGTAGCCTAAAACGCTAACATGGCTTACCTTGGTTTTGTCTGGTCAAAACTGGTCTTCAATGACATTAAAATGATAACAACGATGCTGTAGTTAATCCATAGGTTAATATTGTTAATATCCAATGTGACTGTGTCCCCTTTGAAATTTTTTGATAATCTATAAGCAATAAAACTGCAATTCCGTTTTCAAATATCAGAGCAGGCCATTTCTCCTCCTGTAGAAAGATTGAATGCGCGAAGACGCACCTTTTTTTTTTAACATGAGTGTGTGCGGGACGATTTCCCTTCGATTCTATTGGCTTTAACATAATCCATAAGCAATAAAACAGCTTTTCCGTTGATGTCACATGTCAAAATCGAAGAAGGGGGGCCAGAGATATGGAAAATCTACCCAAATGGCCCCAGAAGAGGTTTTTTTTCGCTAAATCTGTCTAAAAAGGTCAAATATCACTTGTTTTGCATCAATCTTGATACAGGGTACTTGTTATATGTTGTACTTTGGATTCCTAAAGCTTTTCGTCTACTAACCCATCATCCAAGTTTAGTTTTCACCAGTGGTGTAGTGGGGATTTTTTTACTGGGGGGGGAGACACTATGGACGCGCTCGAGAACTGTCAACGGGGGGGGGGTACACTGTGGATCTGTGTGTCGCCTGGCACTCAAATGCGGGACAAATAATGAAAATGCTGTGTGTGCAGTCCCGCACAAAGCGGGACATTGGTCACACACACGGTGCTGCCCCTCACACACACACACACACACACACGCTTCAAATCAAGTTGCATAAATGCTCGAGCTACGTTTTCATTATAAATTAATTACTGTGAAATCTGCCTTATGTTTTCGTCATCAAATAAGTGGGGGTACGGCGTACCCCCGGGTCCAACGCCCACTACACCACTGGTTTTCACTATAAGTACAAAATATCTTTTGGACGGACACTATAAATTTACAGTTTTTTACCATGTTCAATCTGAATTTTCTTTAAAATAAAAAACATCTATATTGATTCTGACTTTTCTACATCCAACTCACAGGTTTATCATTACTTTGAGAAAAAAGATTATTAATTTAACCCTTTTAGAAGGGAAGATATGGTCATTTGTTCAGGGAATGTCATTTTCGAGCCTGAAACCTGAAAAACAGGCTTGGGGCTTAAGAGGTTAAAAATTATCCCAAAAAATATTTTATGTTTTGTGATCATTCTTTCTGCTGTACCGAAAACGTACCGAACCGAACTGTGACCTAAAAACCGAGGTACGTACTGAACCGAAATGTTTGTGAACCGTTACACCCCTATCATATTGAGATATTTATAATAAACTCTTCATAGGTAATTAAAACGTTCAGTTTCCAAAGGGTTCAGTCGCCATCATCAAATTGCAAGAACTTCTTATAGACTCTATATCGTGCACATATGCAGACGTTGGTCCTATTTTAAGCAAGCTGAGATGTTTTCCACTGACAGTTAGCTCCGTAGGCGATGAAATGTATAGCGACAAGACATGTTACATTCAGTGTCAATGCTGCTACTGCTGCTCCCTCCACCTACTACAAGAACTCATACAAACTTTACTTTATATATCGGATATTAGATTAGATATTTCATCATATGAAAACTCATAAAGCAAACACCTACAGAACTCTGGTGTTATAACTAGATATGTTTACACAATGTGTCTCCAATATCTTCTTTGTACACAGTCTTCAACAGCAAGTATTAATATAACTCTACTTCAGTCACATACAGTTAGCAGTGAAAGCGAAAAAAGGATTTCTGGGAAGCACAAAACTGACTAGAGTGAGCAGATAAAGTGTCTGCATCTCGAAGGTCAATTACCACCCTTCAGTATAATGTTTTCTGAGGATTTTTGAAGATAACATATCATCTGTAAGTACTGGAATTCTTGGTATTCATAGTCATTTTGGATCAAACCTCCTCTTCTTTTAGCACACATATAGGGGAAAACTAAACCTTGTAGTGCAGCTACCAGGAAGGATTTGATTCCCCAAACTAGAGCGGGCACTGAATATCAATGCATGCAGGTATAAAGTCCCTGCTGCGTGAATCCTGATATGGTAAGATATATATACGTCTCAGTTCTTAGGTAATGTATGTCCTCAAACTTGTAGCTAAAGTGAGAAGCTCCACTTCCTCTTTGTTTTATTTCCATGTCCTTAGAAGTCATATGAAGCAAACTTCATAAAGAGAAGAAAAAAAAAGAGGAAAAAAACTGTCACCTTGATGTTTCTACAGCAGTTTTTCATTCAAGCTGGTCTCAGAGGACAAGCGCTAAGGAAAACATCATTATGTGGGGAGAAATGTACCGGTAATAAACCCAAATGGCACGGAGAGGTGCAGTTGTCAACCATGATAAATGGCACCCATGCATCCTGAATGTGTTTGGTGCCCTTGCCATGTTGACTCCCTCTCCTGAGGGCGGGCTCTCGACTGCTGGCTTTGGCCTGGAGCTCCAACCTTAACCCTTCCACACGGGGCTCTCTGACAGGACGGGGGCGGCACTGAGATTGCCAGCAAACCTTCCTCACAATGCTTCACTTATTCTCATTTGCACCACGGTTAACGTGTTCAAAGTGTGTTGTCTTGAAAAATCATTCATTCCTTCATCAGTGAAAATAAATATGTTTAGCTTTCACAATAGTTACACACAAAGACAGGTTTAGGATGTTTTGTTGTGAAGAATGATATAATACAATTACCACAGCCACAGCTTTAAATGTAAACATAGATAGACATCTCGGTCATGCATAACGATGGTAAAACATGTTTTGCTTCTCTTCTTACAGAAACGCAAGAAAATGAAACATGCTAACAATAAATAAGGTATAAATCCTTTGCAAAGATTGTACTAAGGAAGAAAAACAACTCATTTTTTCCTAAATGTAATACTTTTGCTCTTTTCATTATTTCCCTTCTCTGTAATGTATTGTTAAAGGGGTGCACCTTCAAGCAGGCATGCATCATCATTTGAGATATTTTGGGAGTAGTTTGGAGACATCAATTTGTCTCATTCATTTTGAAGAATAGCATCAGAGCAAAGAAACATGGCTGCAAACCTTTTACACTTATAAAGTAATTGTGTTTTTTTGAATGTTTCTGTCTTACCGCAGTGCTCTGCTTGTCTGATATTTTCTCGTTTCTTATTAGAAATATCTGGTACCCAAACAAGTTTCTCTGAGGTCACATTGGGATGTGACTTTTATCGGTCCCCACCCATCTAAACCAAAATGCTTCAAGTGGCTTCAAATAACTCCCATTTTCTTTCCTCGTTATTATATTCAATCTGCAATTATTTGAAGACATTTTGAAATCAAAAATGAGAACAAAATAGCACACATTTTCGTGATTTTTAGTGGTGCATATCCGTTAGTCACGGAAAGAGCAACAACCCCAATCACCACAAAATTGTTTAGTAATTATAATAAAAAGAACAGCTGCATTTTTAAAATTCCAAAACATAACCTTTGCCAGCAAAATAACTTTTTTTCCGTTGCACAAAACACCGTTTCAACCAAGCGCAACAAAAGCTAGATGTTGTTTAGTGGTGAGGCAGTTTCACTAAATGGGACTTTACAGATGCACTGAAATGTCTCTAGATTGAATATGAATGCTCCTTGCTAATCTTGTAAGACTAAATACTTTTTACCGCATGGACTCCCTCCCATTCATCTCCATTTTATTTGGAACATTAATAATAAATTGCACTTTCACATCCATGCGTAATTATATCTACTTTAACCTGGTCAGCGACAATAGTTTCTATTAAGCAATGTTGATTCATAGCAGGCCAGTGTGGGGCTTTCTAAACAAATACTGAATAAATGAAAGGGAAACTGATGTAGTCTGGTGTACTGCTGTGAAATAGTATCCGCAAGACGTGTCTCAAGTTCGGGAAGAGGGCATGAAAACAGGAAAATGGATGATTATAGAGAAGGCGAATTACATTAGTGTGTCGAATTAAAGGGACGTCTGGTATCCAGCTGAGATAGCAGCAAAAAGCCACAGAGAGAGGGGGGAAATGGCATATGATGAATGTAAAAGACAGGGACAAAGACACTGTTTGTGAGAGTGAGAGAAGCAGGGGGAGGAAGGATGAGAGGAGAGGATAAGCATGGTGCTAAAAATATACCTCCCCACCCTATGAGTTTTTCGTCTATTGGCATAGAAGATGTGTGCGGCAATAAAGCTGTGAGCTTGTTATTGTTATTTCATTATTCCCTGAGTTTCTGTGTACAAAATCTACAGTGTAACCCAGGAGGGGAAAAAAGCTTGAGTGAGTTTCTGGCAACTTGAAAAGAACAAAAGTGTACGATCGAACCACTGAGGGGAAAACCACATAAAAAATATATCATTAAGGATCTCTAATGCAGTTGAAGCACAGTCTGTCTGGGTCCATTATATGAGCTTCAAAACATAAAAAAGACTTTATGGATGTTTCAAAAGTAAGAACATTCATTCAAGTCGTCTAGAGACACAAAATGCTTTTTGCCGATTCATTCTGAACGTACATTTTTCCAATAAAAACGTTGCACAGAACTATTTTGAGAAAAATTCCTCGTCTGAGCATGTTTCACAAAATCATGGGGCCTGTGGATTTATTTTTTATTTTGCCCAGCTGATGGCATGAGATGCTCCTCACCAACATCTCAGAGGCAGAACATTAATGGAGCATGATCGGCTCGGCCTTGAAACACTCTACCCTGGTTGTATTGAAGATACACTGTTAGTCATACCAGGAGAGCTTTGCCAGTTTGTTGTAGAACATGTGCGTAAATTGAATCTGCTTGCAACATTTACAGGTGGTTAAAACACAGTGTGGCACCCGGGGAGAACATAATATTCATTCTCCCCTGCTGTCAGATATTTTATTCACTTTAAGAGAGCAGCTATTGCTTTGGAGATTAATCTCTGTAGTAACTAACTCTTCTTGTGTCTCTGAAATTGTCAAAATATGTGTTTGGATAACCTGTATGACTGAGTGCAAATCCATTTCTTCCACATTTTGAGGTGGGTACCCAGAGAACAGCGCCCGAAAGCAAGAGAAACAACTCCAGATGCTGCAAATAAAGACCTCCACTGAGATCAGGGAATGTTTCTGAATTTATAAAGCATGCTCACTTACTTGTAGCACAACAGAGCCACAAAATGAGAGACAAACAACAGACATGTTGCTGTCATGGGGCAGGAAGTGGAAGGGCAGAGAGTAAACCAAGAGGTGGAAGGACAACTGCGCTGCCAGGCATCAGGGAAAGATGGAAATGGAAGAGAATTGGTGACCAGGAAGTTAAATGTGCTTGTGTACAAAATCTCAAGCTGCTTTGTCAGAAAAAGAAGGTGCAGTGCAGAATCACCATTTTGAAAACAGATGAGGACTCTGACATCTGGAACAGACCGTGCCATCCTGACGGTGAATAAAGCCAAATACACCGTTCAATACAAATCAATCATTACGTTATTGCTTAAGCGCCTCCTGGGTAATACACATGAAACACTAAAGAATAAACCCACTATAGTTTTGTTTTGGAAAGAGATCATAGACTATATAAATGTAGACAGCACTATCACATCAACACGGCATAAGAGCCTAACCTGGACGCATGTGAAAACACGGTGTCCTTGCATGTCATATCACATGTACAGTACACGGCACTATCACATTCTCTATAATGTATTACTGACAAACTGCTGAGGAAGTGGAACATGAAAAAAAAGAAAAAGACATTGAGTCGCAGAATGTAGCCTAACCCAGATCAGGTAAATGTGTCCTGCTCGACCTTCCCTCAAGTACAATTCTGGTTTCCACTGACAGCAACACAGCTCTACGGTGAGTTCCCAGTGCCAAGCCCCCCACTCTGCCTCAAGGAGGAAGGAGAGACGACAGCTCTGAACCTCCTCTAGGGCACTGCAGCCTTTGATGTTGTATATGGAGGTCGAGATAGAAATCCAGGAAGTGCACATTTTCATGTAGAAGATGAACCCAGCAGACAGCAACGTAGGTATTCCATATGTTTTCAGAAAAACAACGGACCACCTTCAAAAATTAGCTTTTTTTTAATATTTACAGTACATGTGAAACTGGAGGTAAGATGGTGGTGGATCTGCAATACCAGCCACCTTAACTGCCACCTGGACAACTTTTCTCTCACAAGTTGCACTTCATCATTTGACATGTGATGACTCTCACAGACTGACATGTGTACAGCTCCTGTGTGACCTCAGTGACTCCCATGTGGCAGGAGGTTGAAGACGCTCGTGTAGAGGCAGCAGGAGCAATGAAGCCACTAATGTCCTTTTAATATTTAATAGTCTTGGCTACAATATATGTGACTTTTTCTGGACTGTGATCCTAAGTTGTTATGACAATACAATATATGGTTTAGCTTTGCATTATTATTGCAGCCCAAGTGAAACAGTCCACATTATTTTAAGGAAAAAAACATTGATTGTGCATAGTAGTAGCAATGCTGACAGAAACTACTTTCGTTGTGAAATCCAGTACAAATTATGTGATTTAGAACACAACCAAAAATGTACTTTTTTCATGGATGTTTTCCTCTTGTGACTTCACTTTGATGATGGAGTACGTGTAATTGGGTTTATAATGATGTTCGAGGATTATTAGGCTGACATATTTCAATGTCCTTTTTGTGCTCATTGTGCCTAACAAGCATAAAAAAAAAAACAAGCATGAAATAATTTAACCATTAGGCTTTGACCACCATAGTTATAATTATGTTCCTAATATTGTTTTTGTGACCCCACTCTGCGTATTCAAGCAACAGCCTTAGGTTGACCACTGTGAATTCCTCTAAAATACTAAACCATTTAGTCCTTACTTAAATAAATGTTGTTTTTTTTAAGTTTTCATTTCAAACTACAAGCCTTTGTTCCTCTGATGTGATGTGCTGCTACCCTACTTCCGACAAAACCTCATGTAACCTTCTGTATGTCCTTTTCTTGTCCTATAGTATCATACCATGCTTTTCTCTACAGGACTCTTTTGTACATCCCAACCTGTCCTAAACTTAGCCTCTATGTTTATACAGCACTTGTTAATGTCACATGTATACGTAAACAGTCTTAGTGAGTATTTGAAGCAGAACAAATAGTCGTCTTTTATCCTCAATACAATTGGCAGTGCTTCCTCATGCAAAGGATGTTGTTATGGCAACATTTCCATGATAACACATGTGCAAACTGTCAGAAGTTGCATCCGTACAAGCAGAAAATCACATTAGTGTGTGTCTGCAGCCTGAGAGTCAGCAGGGCAGGATTGGCCTTGTGCCATTGTGTTCCTGCATTTCATGGATCACTGCAATATGTAAGGCTTTGTGTAGGCTGAACATACTATTCCTCATTTATTTCAATGAGACTGCATCAACACAGCAGGGATAGGAAGTTGAACCAGATCATATTTTTGCAAGCATTATTAATCTGGCTTAACACTGCCTTATTTGTTTAGGCACACATTCTTGTTAGATTGAACAAATATATGGTTATTGTTAACCCAGGAATTGTCAACATAGGGAAAGAAAACATTGTCTCCATGATGAATGAACTATAGGCCTAAAGAAGTTTTTGTCTGTGCTGTAATTTCGCCTATTTGAATCAATCTCTCAGTTAATGGGATTTTTGTACTTTTTATTTTTTAAATGTAGCCTTAGGGTGGTGCTAAAAATGTAATTCTTGCTTATTAGTCTTACCATTTTCATGTCCATGTGAGCATAGTTTATATTGGAATTCCCGCATTGCATTTGGTTTTCGCACCTGTAGCCTACTGAGAGCAGCACAGCCGCGTTTCTCCTTGCATTTTTTTTCACAGTGCTATTTTTAGTCTGAAGCAGCTCAATGTGTGATATTAGTGAGCACCTACCCTGCTGAGGTGTCCTTGAGCAAGCCTTAGCCTACTGAAACGAGTAATATCCATATGGAGATCAGTAACATATCACACATTACACATCATCACATTACGAAGCTGCTTGAGCAGTGGATGAAAAGCTGCAGAATTCGTGTAGCCTCTCTTGAGAAAACCATCTGTTAGCTGCAAGCGTTCAACTCCGGCTCATATTCTGTCAAGCCTTTGCACATTTATTCCCGTTTACCTCCACTATCTGGAAATCAAAGACTTAATATAGCGCGTAAAGTAAGAAGTTAAGCTTCCAACTGAACTATAGATTTTTATAAGATTTAGCGTGTGTGTCGAGAGCTGCTCTGTTAAGGGTTGTATCTGATCCTTGGTAAGGGTATAACTAGGCTTTTTGAGTAAAATGTACACTGTGAGGTTGACATGTTTGTGAAAGTAATTGCTTAGTGCTCTAAGTTAATTTACTCAGACGCGTGTAGAGATGCCTCATGTGATAAAGCGCACTCTCTTTTGATAGAGATTAAAACCAACATGGTGTCTGAATAGGTGTATTCAAGGGTTTTTAGGATTTAAAGCACCACAGAGCTTCACATCGCCCTACAACTATTTGTATTTGTATTTGATACAATGTCATACAATTATAACAAATATACCTTTGAGGAAAGATGATATTTGTCTATAGCCTTTTCATAAATTAACTATGTACAGTGACTGGGTTTAATGTCTGACCATGACACCAAGAGCCAATACTGCCAACAAAATAAAATATGAAGCCTTAAAAAAAAAACTAAAATTACTGGCTGCTAGTTTAGTCTCTCTTATATGTTCACTCATTATTATTGTGCTGCTTTATACCATAGTTGTGTATGTATTTGATTTTATGACGTGTGCACTTGCCTCTTTACTTAATATTAGCATTTGACAATAATTACAGAGTTGCATTATGGGTAAGGTTGTCCTCGTGTTTTGGAGTTCTTTTTTATTGATGCGTTTGCTTGACGAAAAAAAAAAAATCATGACAACTGCTCTCCTCTGATATAAGTGGTTAATAGACTGGTTTAAATTCACTTCGATAGCATTTTATTCATTTGATTTTCCAAAACTAGTTTTTTATAATTCTTTTTTTTCTTTTTCACGGAGAGTACAAGAAGATTTACACTTGAACATAAAACATCCAAGAATAAATAAAAGGAGCAAACAAAGAGAATTTATAATCATCATTTATAGTTCATGGTCACTTTTCCTCAAACTCATTCCAAGTACAGGTCTCCGGAAAGCAGAATCGACTGACAGAATGACAGAACAAACACAGAACAGTTGAAATGGAGACTTCTTTTTGAGCTATTCTCCTCTGGTTTTGCATCAGCCCAAGCACACATTAGACAATCTTATAATACCACTTGGAAACACACACAGCAAGTTAATTTATTTCAATCATTGTCATCATCTCCACTCAAATGCTTGCTCTTCATTCTTGCTTCTTTAAGTCAGGATTGAGGAGGAAGGCAGTGATTCTACCGATTTCCTTAAAGAGAGCCACACAAGTTGTCATGCCACGCCTCTCCGCATATCCACGCCTTGTGCAGTTTTTGGGAACGGTTAGGCTACTACTGGTCTGGGATCATCTATCTCAGGTTGGCATTTGTATAAAACTATATAGGAACACATGTAAAAACAGGGCAGAATCAAATCATTTTCAAACGGAAAATAAATGCAGATGTCTTAATAAAATCTTCTATGTCTAGCAACACTTAATAACACTTATGTCTTATTTTTGTGCTTTTTTTTCCTTTTATTCCAAAATGGTTGAGGAGCAGTTATAGTTTGCATCATCTATACAACAGGCTATAAAACACCACTTTGTCACAGTCCAGAAAGCACATATAGATGTGTTGTACTGTATATAAACATATGTACTGTAATAAGATAGTTTTGCGTGCATGGCTCCCAAATCATCACTTTAGAGACATCCCCCTGATTCTGGGGAAACTCTCTCCTTTGATTTTTCACTGGCACAATGAAAATATTCTTCTTTTCAAACATAGTCTTTCAGGAGAAACTGTCCTCCATTCTCAGCTTCGCACTGCGGCAGCTCCGTCATCCAGGTATTAGTCTTAGCCGGCCTTCACTGCCTCTTCAGTGAGTGCTTTGGCTGAATCCCCGCATGTCATGTGTGGATGTTTTGTCTCTCTGATATCACTGTTACCTGTTTTTTTTTTCTTCTCTTCATCCACAGTAAATGTTTGGCGTACTTATGTATGTAGTATAAGCTTTGTGTCATTTTCTCTAGAAAAAAGTCTCAATAACACAAACACAGGCAATGTAGATGAAAACATTGAGTTTGTCGCGATGAATCTGCCTTTGCAAAGTGCATCAGCTCCTCTGTTTACCAGAAACAAGGGAGTTGGATCACCGTCCTGGCCAAGGAACACAGATGGGTTAATGTTGTTTTGTTGTCGTGTTAGATATGTATTCAGTTCAGTTTCAACTGGTCGCCAGAGACATTTTTCCATCAGTCTCTCTCTGGACAGTAAATCTTTTCTCTCTCGAGTGCTTGTGTCTAAAGAATGTTTTTTTTTTTCATACTTTTTCAGAGCATTGTCTTATAGGAAAAAAAATGACTAAATAATGTTCATCTTTGTTATTATACTGTACACATGTTGATGTCCTGATTTGTCTTTTCTTTAAATGTTTAAGTTGGTCCGTCAGAGACCAAAGCTTTGACAATCACACGTAGTACTCCTTGTCCTTATTCTTCTTACTCTTGTTTGAGGTTTTTGCGGTGTTCACTGGTTTCTCTTTGACCACGGTGCCGTTGGACTGCGCCGAGTTGCTGATGTAGTTGCGACTCTCGTCCACGTGGTACGAACCTTCGTCTCTGTTCCGGTATTTGTACATGGCGTAGAGCAGGATGAGGATGCATAGCGCTGCTGCTGCTACGATGCCCACCACCATGCCCGTCGTGCTGCTGGACTCCCGGAAGACCTCCTGCGTGCCGGGGTAGCCCTTCAGCCCAGGGCCGGTGGGATTGGCTGCAAAATAGACAGAGGTATGATTACCACAAATGTACTGAGATCACTAGCTTTTTACATTTGTTCATCGTTACAACTACTGGATTTATGCAAGTGAGCGTGTGCAATTTCTTCTCTGTGTGTGTGGATCAATATCCCAGTTTATTGTTGAATGAGAGTGCAGACATCATGCCTCAAGGTTGCTGAAGATAAAAGTAGATGTTAGCTAATAGGATTAGCTTCCCTGCCTAATAGAAGAGCATGCAGTAACACAGTGAAGCGACTACAAACAAAGTAGAAGCTGAATCTTAAGGCTTTTTCAGCATCAAATGTGTTAGCAAGCTAAAATCTGAGACAAGCAAACAACCCAAAGTTCCCTTTTTCATAAAACACTTATTTGACATCCTTTGACAATCAGAAAAACTACTTGAGACTTTCAATTAAAATGCCACCCACTCATTCCTTGCAGCACACTGAATAACTTAAGTGTCTTTCCAATAAATTTGGGAGCTGGAAATGTTTGTAGACTTTTCCTGAAGTATACGCCATATTATCTGTCTAATCTACTGCTCATCAGTGTTATGATATTCGTCATTTAACTTAAATTATAGGTGAGTTACAGAAGGATAGAGAGATTTGCGTAATTCAGAAGAATCTGACGATAAACGTATATGTTAATATCTACAGAATCATAGTTAAGCTCTCAGATCATTACATGTTTTACAGCAAAGTGGTGAATGAACAGAGTACATTTCCAACATTTACTACTGTCTATCAAAGCAGCACGACTGTTTTATTGTGCATCTAAATCACCCAGATAGAAACAACTCTTTAATTGACTCAGCAGATTCTGCCAAAGGCTGTACCCACTTCTGTTCTGAAACGGTGCCATTCAACGGGGCATATTCTGCAAACACGTCAGCCCCCTGGTATCACTCTGTCCCCCTGGCACGTCTCTCTGTGTGTTTCTGCACCAGTCATCATTTCTGCTTAAGCCCCCTTTGTTGCGTTTTGTGAAATTTAAACACTCAACGCTAACATTTGGATATGAAAGCACTCTGGTTCCCGTGGATTTGGGCAAAGATACAACTCTTTGAGGGATTACAGTTGGGTTCAGTCATGTTGACATAAAGATGTATGCATTTACACTGGACAAACTAACAATAACAACTGACACGTAAAGAGCTGTAGGGCTGCATTGTTTTCCCACTGATGACTGGATAGTATTCAGAGAGCTTTACAGTGTTGCACTCTGCTGCTGCTCCTTGCCCTCAGCCCCAGTGATGAAACACTCTTGTGGAGAGGATATAGCGAAACAGCTCGAATCCTGCACTCTGAAGCAATATGGACCATTTTGTTCTGTGTATGACCTTTACTATTGTTTAGCATGCTGTGAGAATTGATTTATCACATTTTTTTTTATCTCACAGGTATTTCTAAGCTATGTTATTAAATACTGAATCTGAATGGTTGGCATATTATTTTGAAGGTTAAATGCACGAAAAAAAGTAGAAAGTGTTAGCAAGGTAAACGTGCACACAGTATATTTAGCACCTGGATGATAAAGGCGATGTTTATGTTTGATAATATATCTTGAACACCTTTTCATAGTTTGACTACAGTTCATAGTAAGTGTATGTGAGCGAGAAAGACTGCTTTATTAGCTAGATGCACACAATCCTGTTATTATGTATGTTTTTCTCTTTGTTCCTATTAGTTCACATTGTGTTCATGGAGGAACAGTGTAGGGTTTGTTCTACAATATAAAGGTCTTCTGAAGAGTTTGACAGAAGCATACAGAAGAGCACATTTAATGAACACTCATTATAAATTGAAACAATATATGGGTATAAGATCTCATGATCAAAAGGTATGAGCATATACATCAGTGGTTATAAGAATATTCATCTGGATTTTTGTGAATATTTATTTGAAACAAAAGACACAACTAATTAGATTCTGTATCTATAATGACAGGTGTCAACATTTGCCTTATAACCGCTTTTGATGTTTACCACAATGGATTTGACATGCGCCGCCCCTCGTGTCCCATTTGGCTGTTCAACTTTTCTCTACCTCACTATACTCCTTTTTTCAAGAGCATTTTGGTTTTAAAAAATAATTGCATTCTTCAGCTTTGAGAGTGAACCAGCTTTAAAAAGACATTTAAAAAAAAAAAGTACAACGACAATGCCTCTTCATTATTTCCACCCTTTGATCTTGGCCAGTCAAAGGGATATTTTCACAAAAATAACTTTGCTCCTAAGCTAGAAGAAGTGTCCACAGTGGAGAGCAACTCTCTATCCATCGTATACATCAAAAGGGAAAGACATGGAAAAATAAATGTTGCTGCTATTGAAGTTTATCATAATCACCTTGTCTCATCTTATCAAATCCGTATTCGATGACAGCCTCACTTCTCTGGGCGTGAACCAAAAGGGAATGTTTTTCCTCATTGTATAAACAGGTTGTTTCTTGCTGATCCGTGAAGGACAGGGAGAATTAATAAGATGACACAGCACAATCCATGCTACAGACTACTTTTGTAGCAATTTCTCAATGTCAGATAAGCCCAATATAAACCTAAAATAGTTCTTTGGGGTTCCTCAGTGTGAGTGTGTCCGTCCTTTAAAAAACTGTAAATACAACTAGCGAATGCGATTCTATTCTAAAAGGCCCTGCCAGTGATTTGCACATTCTCCAATTCAAGTTTTAAAATGTTGGATCTATTTCTAGGGATTTTTCACTTTTACTGAATTCTTTGCAACAGGGTAATGTAAGAAAACGTTTGGAACTCCTTTACATTAGTATCATAATGACCAAAAATACTTTTTTGAATGCACCACTTCTATTTCCCTCTTATTGTTGTTACTAATTGTATTATCCAGTATTTACACAATAATCAACGTTATAATGAGAATGCTGCACGTTTGCCATCCTCTCCACCAGTGAACAGGGAAGAGATTGCCCATTAGTTCGCCCACTTCCTATTCTGAAAACTGTCCAAGTTATAACACAGTGCTCTAATGTCTCTGATCGCTCTCCTGACTCTTCCTCTCCCTTGAGTCTCATTCAGTGTTGATGGCTTCAGAGATAAACTACTATTTTGATTGCAATCATTTCTCTTTTTGAGGGACAGCTTGAAGCTCATCGTTTGTGAATGGTGTGCATTAGCTAATGATCCACACAAATGACACTTTTGTCTATCTTAGGTAGATCTTGATCATGATATACCTGGCGGCCATGAATAAGTGTCAACTGTAAAGGGCAAAAGTTGTATTAGCTGTCGGCCCTGAGAAGAGATGCTGCTGCCGTTCATTGACATGTTTTCCACCATGGTTAGACTGATCAACGGCACAAGTATGCTTCCAATGCCAGCAGACATTCAAGGGCAAGTGGAGAGCACCACTGGTGGATTGAGTGTGACTGAGCGTTGCAACAGATTAGCTCTGCTTGTGACAAGCCCACTTATCCTTGCAGACAGGTGTGAAGAATGCTCTCGCCTGGTAGGCAAAAGTCTCTGGTTGACATGGCTTTTTCCCAACAAGCCATTGTGTGAGCATTATGGTGAGTTATTTTCATATTTTAAATCCTCCTTTGTTCAGGGTCAAAAAGTTGAAAGTGTAGATAACATAGCATGTTGATGGAAGAGAGAGCTCTCGACGTGGCACTTGGGTTGTATACTGTACGAGACCATGGCTGGGTCCTACAGCAAGGTGACAGAGTTGGAGGAGTTCAGGCAGCTTCGGCCTGCTATATCAGGAGTGAGTCATGAGACAGCAGTACCATGGTGCACTGTGTTTCCTCCTGTGATCTAACACCTCTAGCTCTGGGCTTTGTTATTTCCTCTTGCATGGATCTGTTGATTGGCTCCCCACAGGCTGCATTCACGCAGACTTTGGGAGTAATTTGGAGACCCTATATCAACAGTCCTCAGTTTTTCTTTCACTACTGGAAAAGTGAAACAAGAGAGTTAAATAAGTAGCCTATTTGATTATGTCAGTCAGTTATGCATTTGACACAGAAATACTTTCGCCAAAGTTCTGATACTTACTGCAAAATGTAATTTCATAACTAAACAAAGATATGAAGTGACCACTACTTAAAGGATTAACACCGCATTTAGCACAGTGCTGAAAGAGCCATGTTTGGTCCTAAGGATTAACATTCATTACAGCTCATTAGCTTTCATTTAGTCTCAGTAGCGTCTATCATAATAGCCACCTGATGGCACATGGGGATCTTCTCTATTTCCTTAGATTAACTGATACACCTGCTGATGCGGCTCATTTGTCACCCATGAGTCTGGCAGTGCACCTTGCCCCGCTTGGACTCGAGATGGGTTCAGGCAAAGTAATGTGGCCTTCGAGAAAACCTCATAAGACCTCAGTCAAATTGCATCTGCCTGTCTGTTCATTAGCACTCCATCACCTCAGAATGAAGGCACATAAACTGAGAAAGAAATAGCACCTGAAACAAGTGTTTAAAATGATGGCTGCTCTTATACGCTCTACTCGAGCGTACCCAAGGGTAAAATTAGACATGGGGAAAATGACCTTTAAGTGGCACCTAGCTTGGCAGCATAGCGGGGGTGCAGTTGTGAAGCGATACAGGTAAGCTCAGGGGGGTTCACTTTTGAAGGTTTGCAGTTGTGTAAAATCTGCCAGAATAACTTTCTCATCTCCTTCTCATCTCAGTGAGACCTAAATGACAGTATCACATGCCGGCCATCATAAAGTCCTTGCTGTTTTATTCACAAGGACAACAGTTAATGTTCCAATCATTAAGTCACAAATCATTGGCTTTTATCAAGCCTTGCTGAGATTTATCTCAAAGCGATGAGCAAGAAAAAATGTAAATAAAGAGGCATTTATTTACCGATCTATGACCCTGATCTGTAAATGTTTGTGAAGAATTTAAAAAAGCCTGGCCAGGAATTCCATCTGCCATACTGAACAGTGCAGCGACATGCACACTGAAATTGGCTTGGCTTCAATGTGCTGGTACTGCAGGGTTGATTTCTTCTAATTCTACCTGGATTCTTCAGTATGGACACACAAGCTCACTTTTTGGAGCTGGTGCAATGCAACTTGTCCTTTAAAAGCCTGTGAAATGCCTGATGTGATTTTCCTTCTCTTTGCCTGACTTATTCTGCCTGGTGCTTTCAAGGAGAGGAATGGGATCAGAGATTCCACACTGTCAGGCGGGATTTAAATAAATGGTCCTCTTCAAAGTCTATTTTTTCTCATTTGTCTCCAGCAAGAGGGTTCATTTGTTTGGTAATTTGTAACATGGTGAGCAGGTTAACGGGGGCCACGGATGAAGGAAAACCTGGAGTGGAGCCGGTTGAGGTTACTTCAGGTGTGAGTGAGGCTTGTTGAGGGGTAATGGAGCAACCAGGACTACTTGGGATACATTGAATAGAGTAGACAGACCACGTTTGAACTTGTATTAACTGGAAGTAGTTGTGATGGGTCTGAATGGTTTTGTACTCATGGAGGAAGCCTTTTCGTGAATAGTTTAGGAAAACTTGCCTAGTATCAGTCAATTAAGAAAATACAGTACATTTTGGTAAGACAGTGAAAGAAGATTTTGTGTGAAGTTGATACTCTGCTACCCGCAACAGTGTATAAACATGTGCATCTTGTAGAGCTGAAGAAGGTGTGGCTGTGTGATCTCTTTAGAGCGACCCCAGGCTTAGTTGCCATGCTGACTGACACGTTGCTGTTATTCACCCAGATTACTGTTATACCATCTTCTTACTTCACATATCCAAACATAATCACAAGCTGTCAGAGCCGTCATATAGTCGGGGATCAGTCCGCAGACAGGTCACTGTATCAGACGCAGCAGAGCCAAAACACTTATTAAATCCCTCTTCCTTCTTTAATTATCTGAGTGTCCTCGAGAAGTGATGCGAGTCATCCTGTACTTGTGACATGCTGGCAGCGGGCCGGATGACAGCGTGCACGTGTGAGCCTGAAGTGGCTCTGCTCACACTGATGGTGGAGGATGGTGAACAGAGCGCTGAGCGAGCATGTAGTGAGGTCCAAGTGCGAATTATTAAAAGGTGTCTGAATCATCTCGGTAAAAGGTATGGTACAGTTCAAGCCTTTGCCCAGGGGGACTCCACTTAAAAAGGGGAGATGAAAGAAGCCAGCTAATCTTACTCGGCTTGAACATCACATGTCTGGAGTTTGCCTCTTGATTAGATTCTCTCAGAGTCGGGTTACTCTTAGGCTCTTCATTTATGATATGTACAGTGGGCCGATAGCTACAGAGGGGCTTTCCATTACAAATCATCTGAACGTCTTCTGGAGAAAATAATCAGATCTAAACTACAGACTCACAGTGTGTGTTATTCAAACATTCTGACACAAACTGTTCTGTGAAGTGTGACCATGACTTTACTAAAGACCACTTCGAATGCTCATAGCAAAACACTGCCCAACAGCATATGAGAAGTCTTTTCTCGCTTTGAAAGACACAATAAGGGCTCAGAGGTCTTTCACACTGTTGCTAGATGTCAATTATGAGAAATACAACATTTAAAAGCATCATTATAAGCTGGTCAGCTGTGAGTCATCGGGTTATATATCCCACACCAAGGTTACTATACCATCAACACAAGTGACCTTTGGCTTCCTTTCTTTTCTTTGCAAAGCAAAGTCTTTCATGCCCTACTTAGACATACAAACAGACACACAGTGTTAGCATCAATGTCAGCACATCTGAAAGACGGTGCGGTATAAAAATAATAATAATTGAAAATATAAACATGGGGGGGATCAGAAAAGAGAAAAACTGACAGTAAGTGTGAAATCCGGTTTTCTCTCAGAACACACTTAATTTAAAATAGAATGTAGGAAGAAGACTTGAACGACATAATCCTCCCTGAAAGAGTGCAGGAAAACAAAAAAGGCAGAATTCCATAAGATTGGCAACGCATGCAATAATGACAGCAATGTGTTTGTTATTAGAGTTTGTTAAAGCATGTGTGTAGCTTGAAGGTCATCAGTGCTGTTTGAAGGGCATGAGCTAAGATCAGGTTGAAATGGCATCCAGTCCTTAGCGGGCTCTTTTCATTCGTAAAACCAATCTCTGCTACAGCGTATGTCGGCATACAAGAAGCATGCGACTGTGTTCAGCATAGAAAGGACTGAGCCCACACAGAGTTCCAGCTGGGTATGATTGAATAACCTATTAAATATGGGCAGTGACCTCTTAAGCCAGCACAGAGCTCTTAATGTTTCATTAATCTCACAGCTTCTTTTAAAATAATGATTTACTCTAATTTTTCCTCATTCCTGGCCGGGTGCATTTCAGCCATTGCCATTGGGTTAAAGGGAGTATTCATTTGCCGTTTGATTTATTGGTTTACTCAATGTATTGTTTCCCCACCCATACATTACATCTAATAAAACAAATGTGAAACACATTAGTAGCTGCTACGTATTTTTCTCCACAGAATGCTCGAGGAGAGGAAAAGACGAGAGAGCATAGAAAGAGGAGGAAACTAGAGATGATTAACCTTAACCTGCCTATAGGCACTCAGCAGTGAAGGGCTACTGGAGCTGAGAATAAAAGCACTGAGATTATTTGTGAAAGGTAGAAGGGTCCATACACCAAATCTCTCACTGAGACTGCTGGTGTGCATCATGTATTTGACAAAAAGCTAATTTCTATCATACAAATCACATTTCACACGACTGCATGTTTCATAATTAATGACGGTGGAGTAGTTCAAAAGGTGTAAACATGCTTAAGATAAACAGCTGGCTGATGCAGTATATATCATGATAGGATATCACTCTTATTATTTGCACTTTGAGAAGAAAGACGAAATAGTGGGTCGAGAAACAATGTGTGCTCTGAAATCAAAAGCAAGAGAAACTTTCAGATGCTGTCCTTCATCATTATTTCCGCATGGTGCATACTGGTGTTGGTTCTAAAGTGACAGTTATATAAGGATTATTTTGACAAGGTAGGTATAATGCTATGTATTACACCAGTAAACTATGGACGCTCAGAATATAACATGTTGTTACAATAACTATCATATCCTTGTCACCATACTGCACATTTTCTACAGTATAAGAATCTAGAAATATATCAGATCTGGGAGCTGAAGTTAGATTATTTAAAAATAAATGGAGGACTAGCAGTAAGAACACTCAAGAGCAACACCAACTGATGAGGAACAAAGGCAGTTGCGGGGTGTAACCTTGGATAATGGGCCACAGTGCAGCAGCTGCCCTCCATCAACGTCCTGCATGACGCCACTGAAATGAAGCAGGCAGGTAAGAGACATCCGTTCCCTGTGACCCCATGCTGCTCGCCAAACAACCTGTTCCATTAACTTTCCCCATGAAAACCGAGGTTGGTACTTGAAAATCAGCGCCAAACGCCATCTCCAGCGACTGTTCATCAGGCTATTTTCACACAACTGAACGATTTTCTCTGGATGATTGGCCAACACTTCATCCTGGCCTTTAGATGAAAAATCTTTTTTTTTGGTGTAGAAAATGCGGGACTACTTTAAGCTAAATGTCAGGATTTATAAAGTATTTTCACAACACCAGATCTGCCCTTAAAGGCACCGGTACATATAGTTCATTATGCAGCATATTTGCATATCTCTTGTCTGTCAAAGAAGGTGAGGTGGAAGCAATTTTTCATGGAGCATTTCTTTTTGCTTCCCAATTTTCCCAATAGACATCACAAAGATAGATGCTTGTAATCATAGTGGCAGTGCTTTTCAGCTGTCACAGCCCTGCTGCTTAGCACATGCACAGTCCCCGATCCAGCCCCATTACAGATCAGATGTGTTGCAGCATCGGGGGTCTGTGTATTCCTCAGTGGTTTCCTGAACCAGGGGGGAGATTCAATTTGCTGCAGTATGATCTAATCTGAGTCTTGCTGGGTGATAAGCTTTGCTGGCACCACTGGCTTTCTATGGTTTCCGGAGGTAAAATAAATACAGCATGGCAATAAGCAAGTTTACCCGATTGATGTCACTCAACAGCTGTTGGACTCCAGATGACACACAGGATGACCTTGGGCTAAGAAAGCTCACATAATAGTCTGCTTCAGAGCTCACCTATTGGGATCACCTCTGCACCCACAATATCCTACTGATTTGCTGTTAAACCCAAACACATGGTTGAGAGAAAGATATATGAAGAGTGGGTGCATCTCACTTTCTTTTGAGTCGTCAGACAAAACACACTGTCGAGGCTCTGTTTGAAAAATGATACATTATTAGTGTCATTAAAAGGAGTTGGCTGAACAGTAATATGATAGAGTGGACCCTTATCAGTGACAGTGGATCCACTTCTTTATGCACAGCAACCCCGTCTGAGATGTGGCGAGTGCTTGGCAGAGCGTGTGAATCCTTCTGAATGTAGATATTAATCAGGATACAGTGTTAGACAGCTGCCACCGTGGGAGCCCACAGCTCTGGTGTCAAATCCCCTTCGGTGATCACAGAAGGAGAGGGATACTCTGCTCGGGGAGTGTGCGTCCCTGAGCATCGCACAGTTCGCGACTGATGTTTTGGCAGATGCCCTTGTCAAAAAATATCATAATGCAAGCTGTTGGTGTGAATCAGCACGCAGACCAATCTCCTGTGTATGGTGTTTGACAGAGGTAACAGATGTACATTGGAAGCACCTATTGTGATGCTACCCAATGGGAATATCACTCTAATGTGCAGTATGAGAGTTAGAGGAATACATAGGGATAGAGTAACTGTAGAGTCAAGTTCTCTTGCTAGTGGAAGGCCAGAGGAACAGGAAGAGACACAGACTAGAAAGTTGATAGTCTTTGCTGTGGGGCAGACATTAATTTAGTGCAGGTTTTATGACCACATACTGATCGATAGCACATCTAGATGGAGTGGGGGGCCTTGGGCCTTGACTTAATTGTTCTCTGTGCGTCTCATCACTTCCGAATGCATTTGAAAATCCTTCTATTCAAAGGCGAGAGCAAGGGTTAGACTTAATTGCCTTCCTTGTGTGGCAAGGTAAGAGATTAAAAGTTTGACGGCATTGCAGAGAACAAACAGTATAACAACAGCAATTTTTCCGAATAAAACTGAAAACAACAAAGAAGTGCTTTGTTTGGTTTCAATATATTTGGGCTCTTGAACACAGTAAGAACTAAAGATCAAATTCATTCTGTTTGCTTCATGAAGACAAACACCTCATACTGTATGTGATATATGTGCTGCAATCTTAAACTTCAAGGGAAGTCCCCTGCAGTTAACGTGAACTATTGTAAGAAACAACAGGAGATAGAACTTGATTAACAACAGAGGAGACCATTCACACACTTTTGTAAAAATCAGCCTTCACCCACTCCTCTCTCGGTTAACTCTCTGTGATATTGAGTGTCGGAGTCACGTGGGTCTAATAATTACAAGTGTGTGTTGTTCTGAGAACTCTTCAGTATGCACTTAAGCAATGCCATGAGGTTAAGACAGCAAAATAAGTGCACAATATAAAAATGTGGTAATGACAACTGCTTTGACGCATGCAAAACACCTTAAGCCGTGTTGACTTTAAGTTATGCATGCAATTCTCAAAGACAGAGCTGCTCTGAAAAGCTACTTGTGTTGACTAAAATGACAATGAGTGGTAGGTAGCCAAATAATCCATTACGAACCAGAAGAGGAAGCTAATATCATGAAAACCATCAGTAGCTATTAACTGAAAGCAATTCATATAATTACAGAAATAGCTCAAAGTTTTGGGAAATGTGTTTATTCTGTTTTATTTGTCTGTGAAGTAACCATGACTCTAGAACCAGCTGCCACAATCAGCTTAGATTAGCAAACACATTAGAAACAGGGGGAGTAGCCAGCCTGGCCTATTCCATGTTCACTAAATTATGTAAATAATGATTAAGTTAGGACGTGTTTAATTAGTGAGCACAGGTAAGCTGGTTATTTGATTTCTAGTCCTTATGTGGAGCTCAGCTAACAGACTGCTGGCTGTACAGTGTAGCTTCATATGTAGTCAAGATATGTCAACAGATAGAGTGTTTCCAAAAAGGTTGTAATATTGCTTTAAGCGATATGTAGTTAAATGTTAACCTATCCGACCTTTCAGGTATAGATTGTGTATTGTAGCTTGAGGCAATCCAGATAAAAAAACAAACACTAAAAAACATAGCCTTTTACACGTTTTACTGCATTTATATTTTACATTCCTATATCCTGACATATGAGAACTGGTAAAGCCATACTCAGTGGCAGGATAGAAGTTTCCAACCCAGAGCTAATGGATAGCCTCCAGCTTGTTGTATCGTGCAGACGTCGGTTGCAAAAGTAAGAACAACTCTGCCTCTGAGAAGTGTTCAAGCTCTGTCGGAAACTCCAATCTGCTCACTTGAACACTGTGTGTAAATACTTCTTTGGTGCGGGTGGACTATGACACACATAGACACAGTGACACGCCCAGAGAGAAGTA
The DNA here is from genome assembly GCF_000735185.1 of Notothenia coriiceps. Classification (NCBI taxonomy): domain Eukaryota; kingdom Metazoa; phylum Chordata; class Actinopteri; order Perciformes; family Nototheniidae; genus Notothenia; species Notothenia coriiceps. The sequence goes on along the minus strand of NW_011333040.1, from coordinate 24,983,082 downwards.
GAATATAAAAAAAGATGACTAACCTAACCCACCTGAGCTCGGCTCACAGGGATCAATGTCCTCATCATCGCTTGGACACTCGGCGGATGCCACCAGCAAGTCGTCGGTTGTCTGAAAAGAGAGGCAGTAGAGTGGTGAGGGCATGAAATACATTGCTGCATCAATGGGGTCTGGGAGGTTAGGTTAAGGAGAGAGGGGCAGATGAGAAGTGAATCCAGACAGCTACAGTGTTTGGCTGCTGAATTTATTCGTCAAAACGCTCACACTCTGCCTGGTGCTGGAGCAGCTGTTACTCTGCTTTCCACGCAACTCTATATCCTTAAAGAAATTAGATCTGATTATTGAGGAGCGGAGGGGGCTGAAGTGCAGAGCACAATTGTACATCTTGCATGCTCAACTTGTGCTGCAGAGTGCGGCTTAGCAAAGTCCTTTAAATGATTGTTAAGAGCCATCACATCACACCTCTGACATTTAGAGGACAAGCAGCCATGAAGAGATTTGAGAAAAACAAAGTACAGAGCAGAAGAAGTTTAATTCAATATTTGTTTTAATCTTTCAAGGTATTTCAGTATCTTTTTAAAAAAATGATAGAAAAATAAATTGTTGAATTTACACTGCTTCATTATTCTGCTACCATGTCTACTCTAACAACACATTTTCAATGCACTCCCAAACACGATACATTTTCCCCTGTTGGAAAATGGTAGAGGGCAAACAAAAGACCAGAAAAAAGTACACTGTAAAACATTATACTGCAATGTTCTTTTATAGTGATGCTTCAGGCCATTCGATCAGCTCTGCGTTAAAGGTCATTTCATTTAAGCATCGCAGCCTCTTCAGAGCCGGGTTAGATTTTGGGTTATGGAGCGCTGCTAAGCAGAATAACCTGCTGCTATATACATTTAGCCTTACACCTCTACTTATCCTGTTGGTAAAATACTTTTTAAATCCTTTGACCAATGCTTGAGCATATTTATTGTACTATGTATATGACAGCCAAAACATTTAAAAATAAAAAGGGGTGAGAAATGCATTAGAGCCAAAAAAATGATGATGGACTTGGGGTTTTATTCGATTTGCGCCATTATTTCACTGATGTTTGACTGGGCATCAAAACAAATTGGCAAGTTGGATTAGTATTGACTCATCTTAAGGAAATTAGAGGTGATGTCATTTTGCTTAACATCCATTTGGCTGCATATAATGCAATTGTATTGTGACGGTAACATCATTTCGACATTCTGAACACGGCCCAACATCATCTTTACATAATAGACCTGGAAATGATAGATCAAAGCCATTAAGGGAGTTGTGGCGGAGGGCTGCTTTTGGTGCATCTGTGCTGAGGCCCGGGGAAGCCGCCCAAATGTATATTTAATTTGCTGTGTATGAGGCTGATATACAGTGCCGGCCATCCAGATGGCAAAACCGCCGGATCCTGGAGTGCCACATCCATCACTTCAGCCTTGTGATTTGTTTTTCCTGGCGGGAGATCTTGACACTCTGCACTCACTGGCAGAGGTACGGGAATCAAGTAATCAATACTCTCTCTCTTACTCCCACCTTACCTCTCTCATTCTCTCTCCCTCTATCTCACACCCTTCTCTCTCTCTCTCCTTTGTACTCTGTCCTTCAGATGTATTTGCAAGCAGAGAAGAGGAAGCAGTGTGATGTGGGTGTGTGAGATGTAGGCTAACTCTCTATAGAATAACCTGAGTGGAGCTATATGCCCGTTCATATTTTTATGTTTCTGTCTCCTCATTCAGGTCAGAAGTGCGAGGCCTTCCACTCCATCATCACAGCTAAATGGAATTATTAATATGTAATTCATTCTTTACAGGATAATCTTTGATTTTATAATAAAATGTACAGACATTAAATAAAGTATTTGGGGACATTTTATTGAAATATAAAGCTATAATTCTTCGAGAGAAAATAGTTTATAGAAGGTCTGACCTTTAGAAATATACATTATATGGACATACTGTAATAACTGTACGAAACTGAATAAATGTGTCACTGGACTATGATTGAGATTTTCAAATAAGTGATAGGGAACTATGATATATAGTTTCATAACAACGTAATAAAATAATGTAATTTCACCCTCCAAGGACAAAAGGCTGTTGTTGGCAATTGTGCCTGAAAGCCACCTCCAGGTCCAATCCTTCTTTGATCTTATCAAAATATCAACCGTAGGCTATACTTTTAAATGCATCTTGTGTGTGTAGTGGATGTAAGCCTCTGAAGCAACGCTAAAATGAATTCACAAGTTACTGTGCGTCAGTCTGCCAGCAAGGATTAGCGTGTAGGTCAACATTTTGATGTGGTCATGACCTGGTTGAAATCCAATAACATTACCAATTCATGGTGTCCTCCTCCAACGCTTGGCTTCTTTCTCACCCGTGACAATTCAATGTGGGCAATGTGTGGGGCTTACTTTGTCATTTAGCCACTGTGATGAAAACTGACAGGTAGCTTGGATGGGATTCCTAAAAAAGGACACTGAGATTTTTCCTAAAAGAGAATATGTAGGGAATTTAGAGTGGTTCAATATGTATGTAGGTCTCCTGGCTACACAATGTTGTCAGACAGAAGCGTGTCGCCCTGACTATTGTCAGACAATTATCATATGGATGTTTAGGGCTTGTAATTAACATGCTGCGCTTTCTCTTCTGTCTGCCCCC
>NW_011333040.1:24979150-24980381 GCF_000735185.1 Notothenia coriiceps | reverse complement strand
AATTTAGGACTGTAATGTGGATTGCCTTCCTTCCTGTGTCTCAGTGTCTAAATGACATTGCTTTTCTGTGTAACGGGGTCAGATCCTGGAACTATCTACTAGTGCCGGACCTCTGTCCTTTCCAGCTGGAAATATGATTGATTCTGTTAACTCTTTATTAAATAACACAACTTTGGTTTAAGCTTGTTGTTCTTTTCTTACCAGAAGGTGATTAAGTGTGGAATTTCCAACACAAGAAATAACGCAGGATTTGCATTTGGCAATTTTTAGCAACATTTATAAAAAGAGCATCCCTGATATGAATGGAACCTTTGTTTCTGAAGTCTTTCTAGAAATACAGTATGTTTTTAGGAGGGTTCATTGGCTCAGAGTCAAGTTTACTGATGCGCACTATAGCACCATTTCCACAGGAATGAACTCCAATAGATAAGCGAATAAACAAGATGTACCTGTAGTTCATTTTATGGAGGTACTTCTAAAATGCTAAAAGCAAAGGCTCGGGGCTTGCTAAGCATCATTAATCTAGCGGTAAAGTACCGAAGCCATGGTGACCCAAAAGCACAGCTCATTTATCTGCGAGAGAGAACACTCCTATGAGATGTACTGAGAAAACCTGCAGAGACAGTTGGGCGAATAAACCACACAATAATGGAGGAAAAAGATGCTGTAAAGAGAAACCTGCTTTTAGTGTTCATACAAAATGTATGAAAATGTTCATAGTTTCCAAGTAAATTGTCGTTTCAAATACTTTATCCGTCAGGGAAGGATTTTATATGCAAAAAAAAAAAATCCTAGTAGACCTAGTCCAAGCAAAGTAAAGCTATGACTGACCTTGGCTCGTACACTGATTGAACCATCAAAGGGGATGTGGACCAGGAACTTCCATCCTGACTCAGCCCAAGGCGCCCTGGTGCTTTCTTCAGCACTGTCATAGTGGATTTCGATCTCTGACGATTGATAATGGTCCTCCTTAATGAGATGTCCAGGCCGAGCCGTGGTCTGCATGTGTGCCTCGCTAAAGCTTAGTCAGCGGTGTCATTGTGCTGGACACCATGCTATCTACAAGCCTAGAAACAGGCATAAATAACCCACTAATGGTAGACTAGACAGCGTCCAATGCCACTCTCTAATAACTACAGCATGGAGTAGGTGGCTTTACTATAATGCACTACATCTGTACCTTTCTCCCCTGAAAGCATGTTTCCCCTGGCAGGGAGAGGAGGGGGGGGGG
>NW_011333040.1:24927632-24979123 GCF_000735185.1 Notothenia coriiceps | reverse complement strand
AGGTGTGGAATTCACACACCAAGATGAACAAATCGAATCCATCACATTTACCCACGAACATTTCTGCTAAAAACCGGGCAAAGCAGTACCCCGATGTCTTTCACGAAAGTGGGGGGAAACTATTCTGCACCCCGTGCAACTGTGTGTTGGAGCCTAAGTCTTAGAGAAAATCGACGGTGACGACCCACTTTGATTCATTCAAACATTCGAAAATGCTTTCTGCTGCTGCGGACAAGAAAGCCAAACAACTCACGTTCACCGAGGCATCAACCTCCAAAACCCTTTGGAGGGCTACAAGAAACGAGGTGAGTAGCCTACAAGATTGAAGCTGGTCAGATAACGAACGAGTAAATGAAAACAGAATGAGGCGGAGAAGTGTGTGAAATGTGTTTAATTGAATAGGAAAGGGGTTTAACGTTAGTGGCAGGTTGTGTGTGAGAGAGAATAAATAAGACAGCCCAATATTTTAAAAAAGATCTATTGTTTTTCGCAACTTTCACCGCATAAAATCACATAAAAACCCTGCATGTTTAATCGCATAATCAAGGATTTTAGCCCGCATAATCAAGGATTTTTGCCCGCGTTTTTCTGGAGGGTCTATAGAGTAACAACACTGCAGACACTCTACATTCACTTTATAAGAAGTAGGCTCAAGCTGTTAGCCTTTCTTGACTTCAAATCATGGATTTTGCAATTCTGGGTGAGGCAGTGTAGAGGCGTCACAGACTCCAAAATAGATGACGTTACTCATTTTATTTGGCAGCTTGTAGAGCTTTTTGCCTTTATAAAAATATGTGTGTAAGGGAGATGCTGTCAGAGACACAGATGTCCACAAAACTTTATATCTTGAAAGCCAAACACAGAGAACATTCATTCTAGATGCTTGTACTTTTCGGATATGTTTTTGTTTCCATCCTACATACAGTAGGCAGTTTAGAAACACTCCATTTCAATATGTTATTTCCAGTCAGAAAAATATGTCTCTCTGTGAGGGGTTATGCATTTGAATGACAACATGTCTGACTTGCTTCCTATTGCTGTGAACCTAGGGCTGCGGAAAGCAGAAAGAATGGTGGGGTCTTTGTGGGAGCAGCCTTAGCAGCTGTTCATTTTTCGGCTGAGTTGCTTTCAGAGAAGCCAGTTACCTTTCTGATGATGAATGCCTCTGTACGCTGAGCTGTCTCAGAACTCCAGCAGCCTTTAAACCCTGACAGCCAGTGCCGCCTCAGCCCCACAACCTCAGGCCTCCAACCTCAGCATGTCCTTCAACGCGAGAAATCAATGGCAGTCTCTCCCTTCTCCGGCCAACTGCTGCTACCGCTGCCTACGCAAAAAAGTCTACTTAGTAATACGGGAGCTAATGCTCATGTGCAGTGGCAGGTGAGACCTCAGCGACAGTGTGAAGTCAGAGGGATCATCACGAAGGCAAAATGTGTAGCCAGGGAGGCAGGCATCTGTGGTTGAGAGATAGAGTAATGGGTTGTGATGGGGGAGGTATTGGGTTGACAGTGATTGCTATCTGCGTGTGGACAACCAGACATCTCTGATGGAGTGATAAGGCCGACCTTATACCTTCAGTCAAGCGAGTTCCCTTCGGACCAGCTCCTGCTGTTCGCCTTAATAGCTTGAATTCCCTTTCTCTTTAGTTCCCATCTAAGTCCACCTACTGTACTCTATACCTTTCCACCTCTCTCTTCCCTGTAATCGAGTTTCTAATTTCTCCAGCCTTTGCTTTGATCTGTCTTTCTCTTTTTCTCTCTAATTCACTTCCCTCATTCACTCCAGTCTTCTGCTCTATCGTGTGCTTCTCTTCCTCTCCATCAACAGTCACTCCCTGTGAGTCAGGCACTGGGGCAGGAGATTAATGATGGTTGAGAAGCTTTGGCAGTGTTTGATTTTCTATTATCAAAACTGAACTGCCTCGGCCTTATCTTCAGTTTGGGGTTTGGTAGTGAAGGCAGCTGGAATTGCTCTGTTATCATTGAATTAAATATTTATAAATACAAAAAACACAGATTCAGCACGTAATGAAATAACATTTAAAAGCTGCATAAACACAAGATACAAACCACGTCTTTCAAAACTTTATTTATGCAAATCTGCCAGATGTAATCAGCATGAGCCTTTGTGGCTGTTTCTGTCACATAAATAAAGTCTTGCTCACACACTGATTTCACTGTTAGTAATCAAACAGGCATTTGGAAAAGTAGCAGTGGTTTTGATTTTCTATTGATTCCTGCAAGCTGACTGTACTGTAGGTCTAAGCTTTGTTCTCAAACGGTACATTTTAAATAAGAGAGTGTATACTAGGTGGGCATGGTCTTATGAAATGTACTTTTTTATTGCATTACATTACATTACATTGCATTTAGCTGACGCATTATGGGAACATTTTTAAAAAGGGAGAGTGTCTGTGAAAATCTATATTTTTTAATTATATTTAAGCGCTTTGAAAATGGCTATATAAATAAGATGTTTTATTGTTATTATTATAAATTAAGAAAATGCTGGACCCATCTTATTTATAATAGCATATTTTTTTAAATGAACATAATCCTTCCCACACTCTTCCTCTAGAGTTGCACGGGTCTCTTTAGGGGGATGAATTATGGAAGAGGATGTTAAAAAGGTCATAGACATAGACAATGTCATGGTAACCATTGTGTGCGTCCTATTACTCTTTCAGCTCCAGCATCATTAGTCTGTCCCGCAGGGGACAACCAAAGATGCAAAGTTTGTGTAGGTTGTGTTCCAACATGAGAAGTTTGTGTCACATGTCTTTCCCTCTCTGTTGTTCAAGTTCCATATACCTTCAATGTTAACGTGCAAGGAAAGGAAACAAACATGGAAAATGTGATCGGAAGAGAGCGAGAGGGATTGAGTAGGAAGCGAAATCAGAGGCAGGCACAGTGAGGAGTCGAAGAAATAGGACACAACGAAAATCCAAGCAAAGTGATGGAGCAAAGCAGGGGGAAAGAGTAAGAGCCTCAGGCTGGGAGGCACCAGCCCAAGTATCATAGTCGATTAACATCCCAGCCCAGCACTAATTCTCAGTCTATTTCAGACCATTAATTATGTGCACCATCAGTTCCAGCTCACTTGGCCCGACACAAGTCTTCATCACATTGCCGTGCCCCCCGACGGATCCTGTTTAACCAGAGAAATAGATGCAGTTTACATATTAATGTTGAAATGGAGACAAAAGTTGTAAGGAGCAAGGTCCCTTGTATGACTCAAGTGAGAAGAGATGTAATGATTTCATTAGACACTCTAAGTAATTGCTTTAAACCAGGGGTCGGCAACCTTTTTGAAGTGCCATTTAAAAAAAGAAATGTGATCAGTGTGCCAAATCCACATTAAGATCACTATGACTCACGCTTGCATGCACGCACGTGAGCGGTTGTGGCATGACCACCTAACAGAAATATATGGACACAAGATGTGTGCAAATGTATTTAGTATCCTATCCATGTGAACATGATTTAAGTGGGGGGGGGAACCTAACATCATCTAGGGGGGTCCGGTGGCATGCACCCCCGGAAGATTTTTTTTTAATATTGAAGTTAAAAGCATCAATCTGGTGTACTCTGAGAGCAACATTAAGAGATCTATGGATCGCTCACTCACACAAAATACACTCGTGCCACACACACACACACACACACACACACACACACACACACACACACACACACACACAGCCGAGCTTGAGTGACACACAAAGATCCAGAAGTAGAATGACCAGGTGTCCCGGGACTGTGCGGGACTGTACAGCGTTTTTGATAATTTGTCCCGCATTAGAGTGACAGTCGCGCAGAAAGGCTGGCTCGGTTCACTGAAGGCCGGCAACGCCCTTTATTACTATATTTTTTAAACGGCATCATGTAAAATGACACGTTACGCTCGTGTTGTGTTCAAGGAACCTGTCCTTGGCCAGGAAAAACAGGCAGTCGCTTGTTTAATTCTTTTGCGGTCTAGATTTCTTAAATGTTTTATTTCCTTCTGCGCTGCGGAAGAGGCAAAATATTTTTGCACACTTATTCCTAGTGTGCCACTGGTTACGGTACCGCGTTAGGGTTGCCGACCCCTGCTTTAAACTAACAAGTATACTTAAGAAGATGTTTAAACCTCGGTTAATACTGCAGGTCTACTAAACACTGTCACCCATTATCATGGATCTGTAGGGGAGTTATTCTTAAAATAACAGAGGTCTGGATAGTTTGCTTTCATCAATTAGGCTCTATTTCTTCTTTTTCCTCAAGCTCTGGGTGATTTTAGTTAGAGGTGTCAGCAGGCCCAGAGGGGAGTCAGACCAAACCGGCTCTCTGCAGGCTGAACAGTTTCTCCTATTTCTGGACAGGTAGGAGAAATAGCCCTCCATGCAGAAACTAAGTTAACTGTGGGGAGAGAAAAAGGTATCAGCAAATTAGCTTTCATCAATTTCCTGGCCCTAACATTTGGAGAGACCTAATCAAAAGTGCTGGGCTTCCCGCCTGACAGGTTTTAAGGTGTACTGTTGTAACACCTGACTGCCCTGTTCTAATTTCAGCAGCGGCAGGAGAAGCTCTTTTATCCGCGATAACGGACAGCGCAGAAAACAATCGAGATATATATATAATATATATACTGTATAGCGTATAGTATATATGAAATGGACCTAGCCAGTGCTACAGTGCTCTCGGCAGGCCCGCATGGAGTCAAATATTTGGGTCAAAAGCTGAGAAAAATTCATTACAAAATGAAAAAAATACATTATGCAAACAACGCCATTGGCGAGGTGACATGGTCTCATTAGAAGGTGCTAAATAATCTCAAAAATAAACGACTGCACCCGGGGGATCACACACTTTCCTTCCATCAATTTCTTGTTAATACAACCTAAGAGCCTGCCTTAATCAGTTGTATCTCATTATTGGCTTCCTTTTTGTAGAACTTTTGAAATGTGTCAATGCCTGGTTCAGGTGACCATTTAATCCTTACACGGAGCCAGGTTACAAAGTTCCATCCCAGTAATGATAATCAATTGATGAATATCAAATAACCAACATGGACACTGTGAATATGAACGAGGCAGTGGTGTGAACACTGCAGCTCAGGGGAGAGTGTTAGCCGATCAGCCCAAGTGTGTTGCCACCAGATGCTACCCTTGTACACAGCACAAATCGATCACGGCTATATGTAATTTAGCAGTACCACAAACAAAAAGAAACTACGGTTTATAAAGGTGTGCCTAATTGTGAAACCTCTAGGCTGCACTGGCAACCTTTTTTTCCTGCTAAATATATTTGGAGTAGATGCACTCTGTATCACTACATGGTGGATTCAGATGAAAGTGCCTGGTCAGCTCCACAGGGAAGACAAACAACCAAATATCTGTCATTTGGTAGCGTCTGTCATCACCTTGCAGAGTGGCTGTCTTCAGCGCTGTCAACACATCTATCTGCAGATTTTCACCCCACACTATTAATCCTTGAGCAGGTGTTCCTTTCTGCACCCACAATAAATGACAAGTGAGTATAATTGGACAAAATCCTGAAATTGAGTGGGTTAGAGGCTTTTTTTCCCCTCTTAAATCCTTTAGTTTATTCAGTTGTTGCGTCTCATCGTTGATTAAGATGATTGGGATCAGATTAAATTAATGCTGATGATTGCAGTAGGACTATGTTAATCTGGAGAATGGAAAGAAAAAGAAAAGCACTGCTTCTGCCATTTTATGACTGACTCGGTTGGCTCATAATGACGGCTCCTGGCTAGAATTGTCACCTTGCTCTCTGGCCCTAACAGGCAGTTTCTTCGACACCATAATGTCAGGCTGCCATAGAACAGAGGAGAGAGAAGGATTTTAAACCCTTGCAGTGTGTGAGGAGGCTGGCAGGTGTTGATGGCTGTTCCCTCCACTTTTGAAAACCAGCGAGAAAGTATTATTGCTGAAAGTTATGTGGTTTAAATTTGAATAAAAATAACTAAATAAAAATGTTGAAACATACTTTTCTTTTAAATCTCTAGAAATAAAAAACAAAATCAAAGAATGTGTGACTATAATATATAACTCACTGTCCACTAGGGCTGCTTGATTATGGCAAAAATCATAATCTCGATTATTTGGGTCAATAATTGATATCACGATTATTAAAAACGATTATCCATTTATTTTGAAAACATGAATTTATTGGAGGGAAAAACATTGAACAGTATGTTTTTAAGAGTTGATTACCCTGAACGTTAAGTATAATTAAAAAAAAAAAGTAATAATAAAAAAATAATCGTTTTATTTTGATTACATTGTTTTCGTAATCGTTGCAAGCCATAATCGTAATTGCGATTAAAATACGATTAATTTAGCAGCCCTACCGTCCACCCAAGCAGATGAAACGCTAAGAGTCACAGCTTGTTAAAACACATTAAAATAAGGTCCAGCGGTTGCTTATGATTGGACAACAGCAGAAAGTCATTAACTTGTTGTTGTGCTCTAACTGAGAAAACCATTGCTATCTTTAGTGATCACTCGGCTGTATACTCAACAGCGTTTAAATTAGATGTCAGTACACAAAGACTGCAAAAAGAACCCATCAAAAAAAGACTAAGACCCAATATAGTGTCTAATACTCCAGGTTTTAGGAAGGTAATTGTTGCCTTACAATCCTCTGCAGAATATAGAAGCATCCATCAGCACAGAGATATTGGGTCAGTTTCACTCAATAATAGCTGCTGGACAGGATAAAGACAAAGATCCCATATCTCTTTAGGGTGCTCTGTTTAAGGATCAGGATCTTGAGTTTTGAGAATATATGGCCAGGAGGAGGCAGACATTTGAGCATTGTCTGAGAAAAACAACAATTTAGTTAAAATCTCATGTGCAGCACATATCAGGGATGTTCACCGTTATCCCTCTTGGTCATTTGAATGGCTTCTCTTTTTGCACCGCTTTTTTTCTCTAAGTGTGAAGTAGAACGGCGCAGTCCTGTGAGTCTGACTACTGCTGTTATATGAATTGTATTGCTGTCAAATAGCATACATGAGAGACCGTTGTAGTCAAAAATATGGTTTGTTTTTGTTCTGTATACATATCAAGGTCCCTTTTTTCCTATATAAAAATTGTCCTTCTATCCTTTTATTCTTTCAAGGATGTTTCTGTCAAAGAAGCACTACCAGCGCTACCTCTATGAATTCATATCACATCCATTTATGTACTCAGCTTTGATTGATTGGGCTACAATGATTAGATCTCACCTCTCCTGTTTGCTGTAAAGGATACTCTGCTTGAAGGCAAAGAGAGAGGCTTGAGTCGGTATCACTAGTACAGCAACTGTATATTCTCCCTTTTTTCCATCTTAGCTGCACCACACCAACTAAAGCCCTCCATCTGTCAGGCATTTTTCAAAAAGAAAATGGGGTCTGAGAGCAGATACAATAGTGTAGCTTTGCATGTTTTTTATATTTCCAAATCAACCAAAGCCCTCCATTATCTGATATATCTAGGACAAGGTTTAATCCTCTGAGGTTTAAGTAAATCATACTTCTTGTCATAATTGAACACCTCTTGTCCTAGATCTGTTAATGTATCCCTCTTCCGAGATGGACATGCTTCAGTATTTGGATACAGGCACTTACAGGCTGTTTTTTGTCAGTGGCTCTGGAATCAAAGAGAAACCGGGGTGGATAAAGAAAAGCAATGGCGCAATAATACACAAGGCTGATGGGAAATAATGTTGGAGAAGTTGGAAAAAAAGTCATCCATGAAATTGCTTGTTGCATCCTTTAAAACCTCTTGATTGATGGTGGCAATTTTAAAGCTTGGCAGTTTCCCAGTTCTGTGGAGGTATTAGAAACGAGTACCCCTGGGTTCTCTTAAAGGAAAATGCACCCTAAAACACTTTAACCCAGTTAAATAACAGCTATTGGCAATATACATTTAAGGGTCCATTTTGTTGTTTGTGAGTGTATCCCTCTTGTTCCTGATAATCGCCAAACATCACATTCACTTCTACAGCTGTGGGCAGCCTAATAGGAACATTTTACTGTCTGTTGTTTTTAGAGTACATGTCGGATTTAAGCATTTCTCAGACGTTATCTCTGATGCTCTTTCAATTCTGAGTTAAGTTTCAAATGACATACAGGCTAAGCAGTAGAAATGCAATGCATGCAAGAGGACATTTGCCATATGTTTTGCTTGTCACTGCTATGCTTATCACAATTGCTGTAACTGCATTTCTACATTGCCTCAATCACCATGGCAACAAGCTTAATAACCTCCAGGCTCATTGAATAGCAAATCGTTTATGAATATATTCAACTGCACAAACAACATATATTGGGGATTGTTTTGAAAAATGAAGGCTTACAATGTGCTTGTAATGATAAACCATCCAAAGTCATAGGGCATGGCAACTGAACAGGACTGACTAATTATCTCTAAGCATCATTTATCACAGTGCATACTGATATATATTTAGTTCTTAGCTGTTATCACTTTAACAGGCTATTTATGATGTACTTTCCTAAAGCAGGAGGCTCGAAGATGAAATGGTGCTGAAGATATAGGAATTTCTACTTCCCTGTGCCAAATAGGGAAGTAGAAATTAGCTTTAATTTACAAATTGATGGTGGTATCAAAGAGTGTTGGAAGACCTCCACTGCTCAAAACAGCACTTTGAAGTCTTATTTTGAAGTGCCTATAGTGGAACACAGATCCAAAGTATGGGGGCTGTGGTGTTGTTTCACAGGTCACAGTCTTCATCACTTTTATTTATATTTATAGACCCTCGAATCAAATTAACTTTTTATTTCCTTTACAAATTCAGAAGTAGCCATACTAGTTGCAGAAGTGGGAATAGAGGGTATATATTGAATGTGTAGAAGTAAAGTGGTGTATTGTGATAAGATGAACCTTCCCAAAACACTTTCAGACTCTGACCCTGCTGGTGATCCCAATGTAGCCTCTTTACTGAACCCCACTGGAGGCAGAGCAGTCAGATTGAGCTTCTTACAGTATCTCTGTACACTCAATCTGCTCTCAAAGTCGCTTTTTAAAAACGTAGTAATTTTAAATGTTCCAGTATTTTTGTCACATCAAAGTTAAAATGTATTCCCTGTTAAAAAGGTAGATATGATGCTAGTTTTTGTTTTGTTTAGCTAACATTGATATAATACGCCGATTAAAGATTCTTACTCCTTACTCTTACCCTAATATCGAACCACTCAAAGGATGCCGATTTTAATTCATTAACATATAATAAATGCATAGTTGAAATTACAGCTGCAAAAGAGCTTTTTTCATGGTATCCTGTTCACCCTGTCACATTCTTGCCTTTGGTAGAAACCCTTTTTGTGTTGCACTATTAATCATAATTCTATTGTCCTTCCCATGAGTGGACATGTTGCAAAGACCTGCCAGTCCATTTTTTCACATGCAATAATTAAAATGGACCCACCAACAAAAGACATAAACAAATGTACGTTAAAATACATTGAAAAGCCAGTTTGTACTGAACACTGAGTTCAAAACTGAAATACTTTTTAGTTAAAGCCCGCCAGCTGCCTTAAACCTGATGAAAGCAAGGTGTAAAATGGAGGCTTTTCTATGAAGCAGCAGCACAAGGTACATATAGTTGTTAGCCCCAAATGCTAACATGTTTAAATCTTTAAAATCTATATATGTATATTTATCTGCATTTTATTGTGAAGCTCTACTTGGCTTTTAAGCTTGATTTCACTTCTATCCCCATCACCTCAGAGTATGATGGACATCACAGATGTGAAATTGATTTCAGATTCTAAGGATCTTATTTCATACTGTGAGCCCATTTATTTTTAGTCCACCAGTATGACTGATGTGATATAAGGAAAGATTCAAGCTTTGCTGGTTGCATTAGTTCCAGACTTTTTTTTCTCAAATTGATCCAATAGTGTAGCTAAACTATGAGGGAAAAATAACTGTTCTAAGAAATGTAATATTTGATGGTACTTAATAGTGAGAATCATTGTTCTTTTAAAATACATATTCAATTGGATGTACCCTGTTATGCTCATATTTACAAATGTATCACCTCAAATCCATACTTGATCTAGTATGTATGTCAAGATGACATATTTACTGTGTTATGAAATTATTGTTATGTCAGTCACCCAAATAATTACACAGTTATACATTGAGAAAACAATGCCATAATTATGGAAATGTGACGCAATTGAGCTGTAATGTGTTAATACGGTACTCCTGCATTACCGGGGTGAAATGTGTGTGACACCTTTTGCTAGATTAGCAAACCTGTCACATAATTACGTGAGGGGCTCAGACGGTGAGAAACATAGTGGAACAGATCTCAGTGGAACAAGAACGGATTGCATATTTATGAGGAACAATCTCATTATAACAAGAAACCTTGCTCAGTGAAAACCTTCAAAATACAAACACCTTTTCTAAAGGTCACCGTTGTTGTCACTGCATACAATCTGTATGGCATAACATAACACTTAAATGACAGATTGTGGCATGCAGGGCTTACTCATCCTTATGATCACCTAAACCGGACATAATCTGAGTAGACACGGCAAAATGTTTGTCATGATGTGTATCCTTTTCATATCAAATGTCTGAAAGTCTTGTCCTGAAGAGTTAAGGTCAATCATGGCTTCTGTTCCCTGCCTTCAGGCGTATGTCCCAGCTCTACCGCAGCGTTTTCCATTTCTTATTGAGGTGATTGCTCCATCCCCATTCTACCTAAATGCACACTTGATTATATTTGATCCTACTTAGCCAGAAAGCTGTATGGTGTACCGATGAAGTGAGCTGGTCTCTTAGTTTGCTCAGGGGAACGCAGGCAGACCTGGCAGAGAGGACAGAGATGAAGGTCAACTCACCCTGACTGCGCGCCAGCTGTCACAAGTGAACGGACGACAGGAGAATCACCTGAAACCTGAATTGATTTCTTTGAGCGAGATAGAACGAAATTTCAGATATCTGTTGACCTCCCTTGATGAAAAGCGTCCAAGGCGATCCAAAAGCGGAGCAAGAGAAGAGTATAGTCAGACAGCAAATGTCATTTCAAGAAAAAACAAACAAACAAGCATTTTCTTTTCAAATGTGCTTCTGTCCAGCTCCCATTACTGTCACTTCAAACTGAATGTGAACTTCTGAACTCTAGCGCTCTTGTGCCGCTAATGAGCAGAAAATGGTATTTTTATTGCACGACCCCCTGTGTTAAAAAGCTTACTGTAGTTGTTATGTATGTTTTCTTCCTACAATCCCACAAAGAAGGTGCTGCTGCATTATACATAAGCATGAATGAATGTTTTTATTATTTCCCCTATAACGGTTCAATAGAAGTGTGTCTCTTGTTGTTCTCTTGGCGCCCTCTCTTCAAACAACCACTGTGGCTGGCCTGATGATTTATTAACTTGAGCTATGTGATGAAGCTCTCCTCCAGAAAGCTTCTTGATAGAGTCTCCTAGCAATAGAAACAATTTAAAGCCAACTTCACAGATAATTAGGCACTTTAGCCGGAGGACTTGATTTTGAAATAAGCTGAGCTCATTTATCCCTCACCACAATGGAAACGCTCCGAGGCCATAGCAAAGTGAAGGGGTGGGGGGGGCCTTGTTAAACTGTGTTTCATGTTTTAGAACAGATTTTAAAAGTTGACTGTCCTTAAAAAATAGCCTTGTGTTCTAGTAGTCTCCTAATGACTTGGGAAAAGAGAGATAACGGGTTGCACTATACACTCAACCGTAGAAGGACGAAGAGTGCTTTAGGAAAAACAAGGAAAAATCTATACTTTATTTTAATAATGTATACTTTATTGAGCTCTGAAGATCCCCTTGAGATACATGATCTCTTTTTCCAGGTTAACCAGGATAAATAGGAAGGCAATCCAGGCAAAATATGAAAACTGAAATAAAATAACCCCAAGAAATGGTAATCATGAGGAAGGACATTTTCAAAAAGCTTTAGGGTTAAATCATTAAACAAGCAAACTTGTTTCCACCCTGTAGGTTTTTTGTGTCAGAGCTAAATTGCTTCCTAATGATTCATTTCATGAATGCAGGGGATTTGCCTATATTTCTCAACGACAATAATTATATGTTCCCATAGTTCTGACTTTGATGTCAGATTTAAAACCAAACAGAACAGAGTAATGCTCTGATGATTTCATGTTAAGAGGATGGAACATTTATATCTGGAATCCTGTGTTAAGCGGGGAAGCTCCCAAAGTAAACGGCGAGGGTCGCATATCTTGCCCTCCATTTTACACATGATTTAACGGATGATAAAGATATATAATGAAAATGTTGAAAGGTATACAGTATGCGCCACACGCTTGTAAATCAATTTCATGTGCCCGATTGATGTCAAGGTTTCTCTGTTTAAGAGCTTGTTTTTCATCCGTGTGCAAAAGACATTTGCTCACAGTCATGCCACATAGGGAGGTTATGGCATGTCTGAAGATTTGACAGTGTTTATCAAAATGATAGCATCCGACAGTGACCAGGAATCTTATTCACGAGTGTGCTCAGATCGGAATAGCTAGTTAAAGGTAATGTAAATACTCTTACAAATATGGCAACTCTAGGGAAAAGGTGTATTTGTCCATCCCGGGAGAAGGTTATATATATAATTCATATTGTATTTGATATAGAGCTAACATAAAAGGTGAAGTTTGAGCTCGTATCTTTTACTGAAGTAATATAACTTCACAGGCCCGACGGGCTCCCCAGAGAGACAATATACTGTAGTTTTGTCACCGCCCGTAACATCATTAAATTGTTCGGCATATTAGGAAGTTAATGTATCATACAGCGCTCCTATGAGGCTGAAATTTAATTTTCTGCAACCCCATAGTAGTGCTTCTATACTGTCTTCAGCTTTGTTATGAATGTAGCACTGTACACTCTAAAAATGATGTCTGAGTGACTGCATATACACACGTTTGCATGACCTTTAATTACAGGTGTATAGATGAATTACAGCATTATGTACAGTTTACAGACCACGTGATCTAAGGAAGAAAAAAATATCTTTCTTCTAATTATTCCATTATGTCTGTAATTTCATTAACCAAGCTTTGAAAAAATGAAAAAAGGCGAAGCAGAAGAATATCAGAGGTAATTAAAAGATAAGGTGAACAGTAGTCTGCCCGCCTATAGCTACATTAAGACATTTAGCTTCTACAGCGAGAGTATAATGCCCCCTCAACACGGAGACACACACACATAACACACACTAAGGGGAAGACGGAGGTGTGCACTCCACCTGCCAACAGACCCCTCACAGACATGTCCACTGGAGGGAGATGTGTTTCAGTCCTGTGGCGTCGGAGTTGTGAGATATGAAATGTGACGGGTGCACAATGGTTGTCAACATGAATGACTCATAAACAAGCAAAACATTACATCCTACACTGTGGTGTTCATTTTTGAAGAGATCAGAGTGGAGGTTCCATCTCAAATACCACTTTTCACTTCCTTCATTTCCTTATTTTTTTTTTGATTGTCTGTACGTGGGCTGGGGAAATGTTTTCTCGCTCCAGTAAAACATTCAAAACGTGTGGTTCGTTTCAACTCATGGTTTCTGTTTTTAAGCAGATTATGAACAACATACTATATCCTTTAAACAACAAGATAATGACTTATTTATTAATTAATGTATTATTCATGGAAACACTTCAATCTGAAGGTTTAAGTACATTTTGTCAAAATATCACAACCCAAGCTGTCTGTAATTCTGTTAAAAGACTTGTTTAACACATTGGTCCAGACATGGTTTTGTAGACATGATTGGAAGAGAGAAAGTTATGCCACGGAGCTTCTAACAATTACAGGAAAATACACTCTGTCTGCAGAGGCAGTTTGGCGTCTTTAGAGCTAGTAAAACAAGTATCCCTATGGTTGTATAATGAGCGCAGATGGGAAGTTTTAACGAGAAACTGACACCCTGATTTTTGCAGCAGCTACTCCACCCTCCAGCTGCAAGGATGAGAAGCATAAAAAAAGAGCAGATTAGAGGAGAATGGTGGATCAACTTCATCAGTTAATTAAACTCTATTGCAGCTTGATGAGCAATTAATCAAGGCAGCGTGCAGAATGTCAGGCAGGGCTGAGTTCTTCAGTACGGTATGTGTGCACCGTACAGTATGTTCCCAGAGGGGCATGCCTGCGGGGAGCAGTATTTACCATGTGAGCAGCCCTAAAACTGGTCAGGGTGTAATAGACTGGGTTTATGTAAGCAGCTATCAATCACTCTCCGACATAAGCCTGCACCCTATTAGAGCTCCAGGATTCAGTGCTGGACTAACTGAGAAAACGACTTTTCTAAGTATATCAAATGTCCCTAAAATTGTATTGGATTTAGAAAGAAATATTATTGGTGTTTCAAGCAAATGCCAGCGCTATCTCAGAGGGCAGAGGCAATAACAGTCAAAGTTAATCACATTAATCTGCGATAAACATGAGCATGTCAAAAATGTACTTTGTTTTTCTCACCGTGAAGAATCGGCGCTTATCTTTCATCTGATATCTGACTCCCTAAATCTGATGGTTAGCTTTTTGTCTTTTCTCTGTCAACCGCTTTCATCTACCTCTTCATCTCTTTCAAGGCTGGGAAGTAGGCATTTTTTTTCATGCTATGGAAATTCGAGTTGGCAGTTTGTGACTAAATGCTTTAAATTTATTAACGAGACCGTGGGGAACATTAAAAGTCAATTGAAGGAGGCTATTAAAAGCAGGATTTTAATTGGATTGGTCCCTCTACTAAACCCTTTTTTCTGTCTCTTTCTTTTTCTTTTTTTTCCAAGAGCAATGGCAGTAAAAACTTCTGAATTAATGTGTTCAGTGTGTGGTAGTCCTTGAAAGAAAGTACCCTATTGGAATCAGAAATTCTACATTGTATATCCAAGTACTTGAAAATCAGGAAATTGTGTGAAAGATCTGCCTTGGTGTGAGGTCCGATGACAGCAGATGCTCATGGTATCTGCTGCCTCTTCTTGCTGCATTTATTCCTGCTGAGGAGCTGCTGTCTCCGTGGAAGGGTTTCAGGAGGGGCAAATCTCTTAAACAAAACAGATTGCCGCTAACACAAGGTTTTACTACAACAGATACTACAGATCATCCCACAAATTCACTTCTGAAAACCTGAAGTCACTCTAGCCATCTGCTTTTCACTCTTTGTTGATTGGTGCCCGCAAGGCCTCTGTAAATTGTGTTGGTACTGTAGCTTTAATGCATCAGATTATATAATCTATATAATATAATATATATAATAATTAAATAAATTACATTACAAAGCATACAATTGTCCTAGTTTTGGTAATGCGGTGTGACACATTACAAATGGCTTTAATTGCACTTTAGCTTTTGGCTCTCGAGACACACTCAACTCGTTCTGCTCTAAAAAGGGGTCTGAATCTGTGTGTGTGTCTTTATAGTATATGTGTGTTTTGAGAGGGCTTAAAAAAAGAGTCAGTCTGTGCATATGGGAGAGTCAGAGAGAGATGGAGATGTAGTGTAGAATTGGCTTTGCTGACTGGATAATGATATGCAGAGTGCTGCGCTGCTACAGTAGGTTGAGCCTCATACCAGATGCTCCTTTCACTGCAGTTCATAAGCAGAGAGAGAGGCTGCAGCAATATACACACTCCTCTTATGCATGCATTAGAGTAGAAGGATTCAGGGACTTCGATCATGTACCGTAAAATACGCTTATTAGAGATACCCATAGCATGTGGAGACTGAGCCTAAGCTCTCTTTAACTTCCTCAAGTAATTATCTGTATGTTTTCACACCTATATTTGATGTATTTATCTTTTAATTTATTGCAGTTTGATTATTTACTAATGCTCAGATTCATTGATATCCTCTCTGTGTGCTTTTACGCTATTTTTAATTGAGGAAAAGAAGGTGTGTGTGTGTGTGTGTGTGTGTGTGTGTGTGTGTGTGTGTGTGTGTGTGTGTGTGTGTGTGTGTGTGTGTGTGTGTGTGTGTGTGTGTGTGTGTGTGTGTTGGATTAATGGCTGAAGCATAAAGAAAAAAAACGACCTCACTCTTAAAGAAGCAGACGGCAGCATCACGCAGAAGGCCAGGACAGGTAGAGCACTAAACCTCAAGGGGACACTGTTAACCACTAACTATATCATTTATTGAACTGATGTAATGAAAACATAAAGGACAAAACACACAGTATGGCTTCTTTTTGATCTGCCTATTAGGCATCCCAGCAGGTCTTTGTATGCACTTGGAATAACATCTCTCATTGCACATACACAGCACAAAAATAATTTTTGATAATAAGAAATCCTCGATGAAAGCATATGCTCTTATACATTTCACCGTAGGGCGGACAGATGTAAACATCATAGAACCACACCGGCAGAAGCTATAATGACATGGGTGCAATTTCCTTGTTTTCGTGTTTAATCATTATTCTATTGAGCCTTCAAAGGCTAAAATGTGTAGGCTTTTCTGAAAATCACATTAAGATTATTATTAACCGTGTTTGTCTAATTATAACAAAACACACAATAAAGTACGTTGGGCAGGGCGTAGTGTTTAGCATTATGGATGGTTGTGGCTTCATTCTGGTGTTTGTATGATCATTTTGGTGCTGGGTTTCGGGTGCAGAACCTTGTTTCGATTCTTTATTTTAAGCTTTCAATAGTATTTTTTTCAACCCTCCCCATGACATAAGAACAAACTCTACAGTATCTCAAGAATAATATAACTCCATTGATTGGTGCAATGCTATTAAAATAAAAAAGTTATTATTCAAACCATTATATTTAAAATGTGTTATAATGTTCATAAAGCTACTACATCACAAAATAGATAAAATGAGTCATGTTCACAAAATAATCAACTTTATTGTCAATCTTCTGTGTGCTTGATACAGACAGGGATATCAAAATGCTGTTTCTTACCATCCCGAGGAATATAAATATATAATATATATATGTGTTTAAGAAAATGTACACTTTTTGACACAGTTTAAGATGCAGAGTAAATTAATATTGTCCTTACTATAGGACACTGACTGACGACACACTCATTAAATAACATACATTAGAACATTTTCCGCGTTAGACGTTCTTCCTTTCAGCTGAAAACCTTTCCGTACAGTCCAATAATGTCACTAAAAGCTTTTATTTTCTGTGTTCTTCTCATTTCAGGATAAAGGAAACATTGCTGTTGTATTTAATGTCGGAACAGACGACATTAATATTGAGGAGACGTCAAAGTTTGTAAATGACGGAAAGTACCATATAGTGAAGTTTACGAGGAGTGGGGGTAATGCCACTCTGCAGGTGGATGACCTGCCAGTCATTGAGCGCTACCCCACAGGTGAGTCACACACCTTTAGTTACATCTCAACCAGAGACTAGCAGGCCAATAGTGAAGCCTTCTCTGTTAGGATGTCTTTATGTTGACTTGGCATGTGCTTTAATTGCTTTTCATGATTCTGTTTCCAGCAGTTGTTGCGGATAATACCAGTGTTGTTGCTGTTTTTTACTCAACTCTGATGTTTATCACTTAACACTAATTCATGCTTTTAAACAACCGAGGTCTATTTAAATGTTTTGCACTTAAGCACTCATAGTCTAAAATATAAACTGTATAAAAGGACAACCACCCACTCGTTCTACACGTCTGCATTCAATTCTCCATAAACATAAATAATCCACCTACAGTGTATGCTCACAGTACGGTCAAATCAATAGACTATTTACAGACAAATTACCAGTTTTACTGCGGCGAGTAATTGTGTGCCAGTCCAATATTTATTTATCTGCCATTACAGAAGATTGATTGAATTAAAGCAATGTGGTAGACAAACCTGTAATAACACCGTCAAACTAAATTAATACCTGAATTAATCTGTTGCTTTCTCAGAATGAGATCTTAGATTATCAGCTACATTTAACCATGCCAATACACATATTTATCAAAAATATTTATCGTTTTCACAGCTTAGACCACAATTACTCACAGACAAGAATGAAGCTGTTTCAATTTTCATTTTTATTAGTGCTACTACTAATAACAGTTTTCATTAGTGTAGCACTTTCCATAAACAATGTTTACGTGACAGTAGAAGATGAATCATCTCATTACTCGGCTGTGTAATGAGTTATTGATTAATTCTATAACACATAGGTTTGAGCAAGCTCTCTGATTGGTCAATAGGCGTGTTTGATTCCACGATCAAACAACGATCAAATAGAACGTGCCTAATCACAAAGTATCCAGTGGCCTACACACGCCACTAGCCTACCGAAACTACTTCCATGAGCCGATATCGTGTGGTTTCCATCGCGACGTTTCGTTCGAGGCCTACCTATCAAGACTGCCCGAATCAGCAAAGGCTTTCTACCACCATCCAAGGAAGTCGGTGAAGACTGGGGATGCGGTGTGATATAGCATGGAGCCCTTGGGGGTGAACAGCCTGGGGTCCATGATGACCCGCATTAGTGAAGAGTCTGGCAATGCTACGCGTTACACAAACCATTGCGTCAGAAGCACCTGCATACAGCGGCTGGCGGAGGCAGGGTTACTTTCTAGGAACTACTTTCTGACAGAGATTAACTCAAGCAGAAAGTGTAGGTTTGGGAGCAAATTAGCCCACATTATGAAATTATTTTACGATATTGTTGATTACAATGATAGTTTGTGAAATAGAATCGCAATCATACACTTGAGGCCGTTCTTGAACGTCATTATTGGTACTCCAGTACAGGCGTACGGACCTATATAATAATGACGTTCAAGAACGGCCTCTCGTGTATGATTGCTTAAGTATAATGTATGTAATCATTTCCCCTTTATATGACTGGAATGCTTGTACTGGCACTTATTTTTAGTGCCGTTACTGGTAAAGAGATTAATTTGTCTCAGAGATTGGATAGTCATGTTGGAAAAAAAAAATGTTTTCATTTAATATAATATTAAGTTGTATACTGTTGGAATTGGAGAAACACTCAGCAACACTGGTATGTTCCTGTAGAATGTCAAGATGTTAGTATGATGGGTCTCATAAGTAATTAAAATGCTACTGCTTGTGTCGTTAACCTTGTTTAACTGCTTAAAGGCTTTGACAAAACCTAACGGGTATTAAAGGAGTGTGACTGCTCACTGTGAGTAAGACCTGCTGCCCCAAATCCAAAACATTTGTAAGATTGTGAGCATGCATAACATGACTGGGCAGCAGGAAAAATTAAACCGGCTTTCCCCTTTCGCTTAATGTCTGGTGACCTTTTTAGCTGTGACCAGTGCATTCATCCAAATGAAAGAGGGTTTTATGACTGGGACTCAATCCTCGCCGCTCGCTTCAGGTGGAAAAGGAAGCTAATGGCTTTTGACATGTTGTGGACATGATGCACATTAGGGTTAAATTGCTTGATGCTACGATCTCAAACAACAAACACCCTCTGTCCCCAAGATGTCTATGAGACATACATATGTGCTGCTCATAAACTGGACAAAATTGTTGAAAACGAGTTATTATTGGGAGGACTTAGGGTGAGTATAATTAGGTACAACACTTAAAAGGATGGTCGTCTCACCTTAAACAAATATTTGTATTCTCCAGGGGGAAGTAAAATGGGGAAAACCTCTGCTCAATATAAAATGTACCACTTAGTAAAACACTATCATTCAAGATCACTTACATACAATAGCTTTCAAAGTTAATAATTTATGGGGACGATTTAATGCCTGGCAAAGACAAATGAAAATGCAGTTCATTTAATATTGAGAGTTAACTTATTGAAAGGGATCAAAAATCTATTTGGAATTGTTAGTCAATGTGTCGTGAAATTTAGAAAGCTAGACAATGATGTTGGATTAATTTCTGCCTGTGATAAGTGCTGAGTTATGAAGGCTGCAGGGGAGGAGGGACCAATCTCAAACACACCAATCATGCATCAGCGACAATGCCAAGTCCAGCTACCTTATTAGGCTCGTTGCTGACTAATTACATCCAATCACAATTACTCCGCAGTTGCTCTTCTCACCCCCAGCTCACAAAGCCATTACTCTCTCAGCTCGCCTGTAGTTTGATTGGTATCCATGTATGCCTCTAACGCACTCATAATAGCAGCCCTCAGCCACTCTTAGGCCACTCTCAGAACAACAGTGATTATAATAAGAGTAGACAGCAGAGATAAAAAATGATGACTGGAGAGTGAGAATGTGACAGAGAGGAGGAGATTATATGGGAGGGAGCGATCATTCTCAAAGCAAGGAAATAATTGCTTCACCAGGGCCTATATTGCTGCCCTCGTAATCTCATTAAAAAGTCTCGTACTGCATACTTATGGGTCATTAAAAGTCTTTAGCACAATTATCAGAATCTAAAAATGCAAAACGCACACACCGACACATAACTAGCCCCTTTATTTGTTGTAGTTTGGTTCTCTTTCCTTTCATTCGTGCCCTGCTTTCATTCTACGCTGCGCACAAAAGGCTGGGCAGCAACAAAAAAAGCATCCCGTTCTCCCGAGTCTTGGCCATGGAAGTAATACCATCACAATGGCGCTTTTAGGCCCGCAGGGTAAGGCGCAGTATCCTATCGGAGCACCCAATGAACACTCGCTGCACATAAAGATAATGGAGAAGTCCCTGGCCTTATTCTTTTACTGTTGTCAGAGTGTGGTGCACTTATAGAGCTCTCTGTCTCTCCCTCCACTCCCTTCAGCACTCAGTTCCCTCCTTTTCTGCCTTTTTTACCCCTTTCTCCCCACCCCTGCCCCTTCTGTCGATCTCACCCTCCGTCCACTTTTCCCACCTTGTGGAGTCTGATTTTTTGGATACAAGAGAAGCACGGTTAGCTTTATCCATGAAAGCTCCATCCTTTTCTGCTCTGGTTTCTACTCTGTTTTATCCATGAGCCTATTCAGCCTATTGTGCTGGTGGTCTGTCATCACTGAGCATGCTTAAAAAATGGTGCATTGGCTGTCACAGCTAGAGCAGACAAAAAAAAGGAGCAGGATAATAAAAATAATAGCGAGATTTGTGTAGGTTCCTCTTTTTTTTCAATCCTCCCAGGTCCATGAACAGAGGAAGCATTTGCATATTTGTTCATTTAATGTGCCGGGTGTCCAAGGGCTTGTAATGAGATAAAGCTCCCATCTTATCTGACCACTTTATTAACAAAAAAGAAAACAAGTGAGTGAGGGCAAAGCGGGTCAGTTGGGACGGCTCAGCTGAATCGCTGCTGTCTGGCGGAGGAGATAAGCCAGGCTGTCCCATACCAAACCAAATCACCACTCAGCAGCAGTCACAGGCGCCGCTCGCAGGCGGGATGAATGGCCTCTGCTGCTGCATCCAAGCCCAGGGGAAAGCATTGTTTAACACTCGGGTGTCCCACACTGGGGATCAATACACGATCAGACCTTGATTATATCCACACTTAATTAACCTCAGTATAAGGATAGACTTAGTGTGCCACAGGGGGCAGAGCCAAATGGATAAAGTGCTACTGTCTTGGGGAAAATGGGGCATGTTTTTGTGTGTGTGTGTGTGTGTGTGTGTGTGTGTGTGTGTGTGTGTGTGTGTGTGTGTGTGTGTGTTTACTGTCTCTGTGTGCGCCTCCCTGTCTGACACAGCCTTTCTAGTAGTTCCTTTGCCCTTTTCTTTAACACATTGTCATTTGTTATGACAGCACCAGCATGTAGAGCAATACACAAACTGTAATTCTTAATGAGAACACACCATTTAAAACATGGTTATACAGTTTGGCTGTCAAGGAATTAAAGCAGCATGTTTATGATAACATAATAATGAATTCAGAAGGGAAAATGCCACTAAAACGAGTTGCTCTTCAGTTTAGTGTCCTCACCGTCCTCCCACCTGCTGGAGGCTAAATGTTCTCCGGAGCCCCGTTGTATGCTGACCTCTTTCTCAGATGAGGTGTCACAGTAGCAGGAAACAGAGAGGTGACATAACTAACACCCCATGACTGACAAATGGAGGAGACAGGAATGAACAAAGCCTATAAAGGCTCCATGCAAGTAGCAATTATTGGATTATTCATTAATTTAACACATTCAAATGAAAGGAAGTGCTGCTATGGGTGTTTGCTTGTTTTGTTTATTAATTTGTGTGTTATAATTGCATCATTCAGTGTTCAGAAGAATAAGGTGGTTGGCTCCAGGAGCCTTGCATAAGGCAAATACACAGTGTGTGTTCACCAGCAGGCAGTATGGTGGACGTTACGTAAGCTGAAAGCACCTGGAGGCTGCTGTGCTTTGCGTCCACATTCCTGTAGGAAGCTAAGGGACTTTCTAGCTGCCAAATTAATTAATTATATTGCTTTCAATGATGTTGTGAAGAACAATGTGGACTCTACATTGTTCTTCACATTAACAAATACCATGAAATTAACCAAATAACTTGTCACTGGGGCATTACTTTATTTGATTTGTTTGAGTCAATCCCACAGTCACTGTCCCTCTGCCTTAAATAATCAGTTAAGCATTACATTTCTATTAATCAGCATCTGAGAATAATTCCAAAGAAATGCCCTGTTTTCTCCTATTTGAGTGAGATTTTACTTAAACTGCAGTCTCCACTCTTTTTTCATGATGGCCTTTCGGCTGTACATTAATGCAATCCGTCCTTGTTATTTACATCTCAGAAGTCCGTCTGAGAAGTCATGGCGGACTAGCACATTGTTGTTTTCCATCTTTAGTGGGATATAAATATAGACTGTTGCCAACCTTGTCCTTTAACATATGTTCAACATCAGGCAGATGAGCACAATCGCTAAGCACCATTTTACTTTCATGTCATTTGAACTTTTGACAAATGTATGTTGGGGATCACATCCATGTAAAGGTGTCAAGGCTGAGTTTGGGTTGTACGTTGTGCAACATGAAGACGCTCCATTTGAAGTGACCTGATTAACAGGGGGCGCACAATTTTAGAAATGTGAAAAATAGAAGCACGTGTAATGAATGTGCGGCATCAAATTACATAATGAACATTGTCTCAGAAATATGGATCACTGAAAAACCTTCAACCATCCGCATCGAAAAACATACACATTGTTACTGTGTGGTTGTGTTGTAATGCAGAATGTATCTGTCAATGTTGAGGGAGAAACGTTCCACCTAATCTCCTTCACAAGCCTTTGTGCTACAAACGGGCACAATCAACTGCAGCCAAATTCCATGAGCTGTATAGACAAGCTTTAAACC
Source organism: Notothenia coriiceps (assembly GCF_000735185.1). Classification (NCBI taxonomy): domain Eukaryota; kingdom Metazoa; phylum Chordata; class Actinopteri; order Perciformes; family Nototheniidae; genus Notothenia; species Notothenia coriiceps. Next base: position 24,955,940 of record NW_011333040.1, on the reverse strand, counting down.
CCTTTCTGTTAGCTGATCCTCTACAGTAATTCAAGCTGATGCGATTAAAAAATGTCTTTTTCTGCGTCTTCTTACCTCTAAGACCTTTCATCAGTCCAACTGTGCATCTGTTACAAGGTTACCTCCTTTCCTTCATGTCTCTGCGACTTTCCCCTCCGAAGCTATTCTCCAATGAATCATTGTTAGCTACCGGATCTTTTATCTGCCAGAACTGAATTAATATAGTTGATGGGACAAACATTGTCAATCTGCCGGAAGAATGGAGCTGACTGAATTCAATCTCTGCAGACAATAGCAGGGGGAAAGCACTCGGAGACAGTGCCACTTTGCTGAAAGTCTTCTGTTCTGGAGAGGTTATTGGCCTTGACAAAGGGGTGATGCAGAGTTTGCCCTCATTAATGCTGAAGTGCCCCTCCAATCGTGGAGTTGAGTTTTTTTTGTATTTTGTCTCATGGCACTTTTTTTGCTCATTCTCTGAATACTTTTGAAAAAACGTCTTTTCATTGACACCAATGTCATCACTTGGCATTAGTGATAGTCAAACTCATGACTTTTCCTTCTTTAGGCCTCGTAGATTTTGTCAAAGCCTTCTTTATTAAATATTTTTACAGCGTTTTTACCTACTTGACATTGTCCTCTGACTTTTCTCTGAACAGATGCTCTGAATGTATACTGTGTTGACTGTTGTACTGCAATAAGCTTATAATTTCTTTCCAATTAGGCTATTTATAAATGGGGTGGGAATTTGTAAAATGTTGAAGTTAAATTTTCATTTAAACCATAAAAGGTTGATTCAACAATAAATGATGTTCTTTTTGAAAATGTATATAACTAGTTTAAAAACCACTTAAAAAGATATAGAGGGGAAATACAAATGGGATGGAAGTGTTTGGGTAAAGAGTTTGTAATGGTAAAATAAATGTGTGATTTGGGTTAACATAGCTCTATTAACTTAGATGAAACGTTTGCGTGTTAGTTCACTTATTTCGATTAATATAGGCATAATTTGTTGGTTAAAATAAAATAAAATGACTGAAGTTTGTTCAAATAATGTTTAGTAAATATTGTTGTTTTTTTTAAATATAAAAAGCGTTTTAAATATATAAAATATGTATAAACCTTGTACAGTTGTATAGCTCCAGCATTAAGTATGAACATTTAACCTTTGACCTTACAGATTGTAACCACTGAAATGTCTCTTTAAACTTTAAAGGCAACAATGATAACGAACGCCTGGCGATTGCTAGACAGCGAATCCCATACCGACTTGGTCGAGTAGTTGACGAATGGCTACTCGACAAAGGTAAAATCACTGATTAAAATTTCAAATAAAATAATTTGATCATAACCAAGTTGTAGCAATATACTGTAAATAATAAACCTTAAAAAATAAATGTTCAGTAAAATCTTTTAAAAAATAAATGATTTGAACAGTTAAATTCACTTTGTAGTGTTTCATACTTTTCATAATAATGTATTTATTTCATAGATTTCAGATAAATACGTTTTTATTGTCAACTAAGGTTAAAGGGACTGTAAATATGAATTTAAATCCACTTACTGAAGTAATATCAGCATTGTTAAAATGTCTATAAATCACTGTAGCATTTTGCTGTAAAAATCTAAATGATACATTTAAAAGTTATTGTTTAGTCATCTATTAGTTGCTAGTGTTATTTGAAACACTTTGAAACCTATACAGTACAGTAGAGTACTTTTTGTACTTTGATCTGTTCTGATTAAACTGCTAGCGATGATAAATAGAGTGCAATAATGAATTGGCATCAAAAATCTGAGTCCCTTTAACAGACATTGTAAATATGTGTAGGGCATTAGATCAAGGAACTGTAATATAAAACAAACTGAGTGCATGCTTTGTTTTAATAGTTCAATAACTAATTCATATGATTAACTTACATTGTGAAATAAGCCCTTTCATTTTTTGGTTTATTTCTTTTCTGTTTTGCATTCTGAATATCCTGTCATGAAATATTTTTGGGTTTTCCATGTGCCAACCATATCTGTTCAAGTTTAATTTTCCTTGCTTGCTTTTGCTAAAAGGATGCATAGCTTCAAATTTCCTGAAGCATGTCCAGCTTCCTGTGAAATTGCATTCATGAAAAGTCTAATTCTAACAGCCTGTAGCTATCTCAGAAAGGTTTCTTCTCCCCCATGCTTGCTTTCTAACAAGTTTGTAAATCCCAACATTTGAAGGAAAATGCTGGATAGCATAAGGAAATATATGCTTTTTGCTTTTGCTGGACAAATGTTTCATATATTTGTCTAAACTCCAAAGCAATTTTCCAGCAAACAAACTGTCTTTCAAGATTATGTTATATCTCCAAGTGCAGTTTAATATATTGCTTTTCCATAACATCACTTCCTTTCATTAACATTTTAGTTAGAAATGTTCTTGTTATTTTAGATTGGACTGCCCTTTTAGCAAAGCCGCATTGATTCTCTATATCCTTTCTTTTTTATTTAACATTTTTCTTTCTTTTTATAGGCATCTCATCATAACTGCAATAAATTACCAGGGTTTGCCTCTACAACCCGTAATTTATTGGTCTCATTAGCCACTGGGCAAATAATCTGTCATTATCTTTTTTTTCATTCCTGTTCAGTAAAAGTGGCTGAGTCCCAACGTGCTTGTATATATGTAACATTGTTTTCCCACAGGGCGGCAGCTAACAATCTTCAACAGCCAAACCACTATACAAATTGGAGGCTGGGAGCGGGACCGGAGTGGATCCTTTCAGGGCCAGCTCTCGGGCCTCTACTATAACGGCTTGAAAGTGTTCAACATGGCCGCCGAAGGGGATCCCAACATTAAGATCCAGGGCACTGCGCGGCTCGTGGGGGACTCGCCCTCCTCCATCACACCGCAGTCGAGCACCACAGCCAATCGCTCAGAGACGTCCACATCCATCATGGAGATCACCACCACCACGGCCTCCAGCAGGCGAGTCAAACAGACAACACCACGAGAGCCTCAGCAGGTAAGATCAATTAAACAATGATTTCTAACAGACTTTCACTCATGTCAATATTGTCTCAACTTAAACCATTTTGACAAAAAAGCATCATGAGTGATATGATAGATTTCATTTGTATGTACCTGTATAGTGGAGCGTTTTCCTTACTTAAATGTGTCAAGCCTTTCTTCTCCTTCAATACTGTGACCTAAAAGCTGAAGGGAAATAAGTGCATTGTTCCACCATCGGGAGTTGGACCACAGGCTCAGTGTGGATCGTTTTCTGTGTGTGTGTGTGTGTGTGAGTGCGTGCGTGCGTGTGCGTGTGTGTGTGTGTATAACCATCATAGGCTCCTCCATCATATTTATCTGTTCTGCAAGAGCAGTGCAGCATAACTGCAGGGGCATATTACTTCTCAGATGTCACAATGTGTGACTAACCAATGCAACACAAAACGTGTGTCCTATCGAATGAAATGACGATCAGACCGTTCCTACTGTAGGTATTCCTTTCCAAGAACCAAAGACATTATAAAAAACTCAAATCAAATTTAATTATTATGCCTTTTAGAAATCTTTGTGCATGTAAAAACCCATTTCCTAAACTCAGTGTGACCGCTAAGTGTTGGTGGTTAACTAAATATGAGTTGAAGACTTTTTCAATTGACTTGTGTCGTTGCATTGGGAATTGGCTTGCAACAAACATGCTGACTTCATTAGAACCTAGGGATTTGTGCGCACTGAAGAGACAATGGTATTGAATCATTTAGGTCACAAAGAAAAATAGTTTCAGTATTTGTCAAAACAACAGTAGTAGTAAAGTAGGATATTGCTTCATGTGTTCTTAGTACAAAACAAAAATAGAACCTGCATGGCCCGCAAGATATTTTCAGCCTGTACACACACAAAAAAAAGCGTACTCAAGGTTATTTATATTGTTATAGAGCCAAAGCTGCTCTGTAGTAACATTCAAAACTGAGTTACACAGGGCTTATTTGTTTAAATAAGGGGCATTGTACATTACATGAAGCTCTGAAATAAGGAATATGTGTGTGAAAGAAAGAAATATTCTTAACTCAGTTGAAGGAAAAGCATACATACCGGTAGTTATATTCAAACAAATAAAATAGTTGTGTCCATTATGACCATTTTTAAAGGATTGTCCAAAAGGAATAGTCTAAAAATAAATGTCAATTTTGATTACCGGTAGTATGTTTAGAAGTGGGTTCTTCATTATACAAAAAATTAGATAAGGCACACCTATTTTCCAACTTAGCAGCAGTAAAGACCCCACATTACTGGCCGTCCCCTAACACCCTCTAATATTGACCATTAGAACCATTTGTGTCCGCTGATGCTGACGAATAATACAATCATAAATATTGATCCAGTGGAACGGGTTTCTCTCAGACTCAGCGTGGTTCCTGAACCGTTGCAGGACCATGTAATGCAAGCGAAATATCACACAATAGACTATAATTACATCCCAGCGCCATGTGGTGTTTTAAATTGCCACCAAGGAACCAAGAGATTGGCAGAAAGGAACAAGCTTGATCAGATGGATGCCCGCCTTTTTCAGGCATTTTCATCTGAGGAGAAATAAAGTGATATAAATGACCATGACAATTTAGAAATGTATTGTAATACAGATATTTTTATTAATATACACACAACAGTTTTTCTTTTTGGATATGATTTGGGGTTTGGAAATGTGACATAATGCCCTTATGTTAACAATTTGTGCTTGAGGAGTTTAACCAATAACAGTTTACCTTAAGGCAGTCATATGTACAGCTTTTGGTTTTGATGTACAGTAGACACTTTAATTAACAGTTCAAATCTTAAGGTTTATTTGGGAACCTACGTTTGCCTATTCTTTTATGAGTATGTTGTGTATCAGTAAGGCTTCTTGGAAGTTAAATAGTTATACTGTGATTTTTCTTCTTCTATAAAAATACATTCCGAAGTGTTTTGTCAAGTTAAGTTGCGAGCTCACCTTTAAAGTGGCTTATAAGGGATTGTAAAAAATGAGAATAGTCGAGGCTAACTGTGTAGGTTTAGTTATCGAATGCATTCATACAGAAAGAAAGGTCATTGGAGTATAGAGTTGCGGTGTGATGTAGGCGGAGAGATGAATGAGGCATGCAAAAATATGTGCATCGGGAGATGTCAATGCATTCAGTTTGACTCAACTTGACAGCCTTCACATGGAGAGCCCTCGCTGTTGGACATTTCTGTCTCAGGACACTACACTTAGAAAGACATCGTGTCTGGCCTCTAAAAAGAGAGGGTGCATTTACTGTCCTGTCCCCTGAATAGTCAGCATTTTAATCATTGTCCAGCTGTTCCGCCTCCACTCTGATGGCAACTGCAATCCAGTGAATGCTTTTATATCCTGAGAGCCATGTACTGGGACACGTACATTTTTAGTATGGCTGGCCCAAGGGGAGATGGAACGGCTGTGGTATCAAGCTCTGACTGTTGGAGCTTGATAAGACTAGCGCCCCACAAAATGTAGATGGTCAAAGTACAGTTCACTCAACACACTTAAATCCAGTCACATTCACTTTTTGTACTTGCCTATTGCTTTTAATATCAATTGTTACAGCACTCACAATCATATTTCTTTATAACGGTGGGTCATATGACTTTGTCCAATGTGAACATTTTTGCTCATAGTAGCCTGCCAAACAACAGTTGATGACTGGGTGAGCAAAGCTGAGCATTTACAGACTGAAGCAACACAAGTTTCTTGCAGGATATAAAGGAGACCAAAGCAGAGCTTAATAATGAGTGAAAATGAACTTGCATTCCCCAGGTTGCAGGAAACAGAACAGATTATGTCGATAGGGCTATTTGAATAAAAGGCTTTTGTGTAAAAAGAGCAATAGAAAGCTCTGCAAACAACCGAGCAGTAGAGGATTGTTGTTCTCCATCTACACAGCAATGCTAGATCAGAGCTCTTTTGAAAATGTCTTTGCCATCTGACATCTTAGCACCTTACCCATAATATTGTTCTGCTAACTTATGGCCACAAGCTAATGCTTGAATGTGGTTTTATATCAAGGGCAGGGTAAGCTATTTGCCCACAAGAAATGTAGATGGATAAATGTATGCATACACCCCTGAGTGCAGAATGAGTTATCATAAATATGTTATGCTTTGACAGGGTTTTACAAGAACATGCATTTAAATGTGATATGTTTGCACATATTTTACAGAGACCCTAGGGATAATTAAACACAGGAAAACAAACTTGGAGAATGTTGTTTTTTTCTTTTACTGTCTTATATTGTCAGGAGGAAGAGGACCATAGTACTCGAGAATACTAAACATAGTTTGTTACATTGATCGTAGTAATCAATGTGCTTATGAGTCCACATATCCCTAGTCTCTCTGATATCTGATTACTCTTGATACATGCCTTCAATCAAGTTAGCAGCCAACACTGCTATTTTGCTGTGCACAATTGGACTAAATGCCAGAGCAATTAAATATTTCAGAGACACTGACGCTGTAGATTTATGGTATGTATTTTTGCTCTTCCCTATCCCACTCAGAGGGTAAAGTCAGGAATAATCATCGTTAGTTTAACGATGTTGAAGAGTCTGGAGGGACTTTAACTTCTCAGGTGCACTATCAAAAAGTTATCTCAACGTTCCACTGGGGTTATAATGTTATTGAATACTGTAGGCCTCAGGTAACATTAGCTTAATGTCTTTCTTCTCCATCTACTGGGTGTCCACTTATGCTATATTAACAAAGGAAAAACACATTTTAGAGTGCACTGCACAATCAGGAATAATTTGCTCCTTGCGATAATACCTGGTGAGTCAGGATTGTTAATTGTTCAGAATATTAATTAGAATAACCCCTTTTGTTTAAGATTTGAATCGAGGACTTACTGCACAACCCACTCAAATAAAGATATTGTAAATGATAGCTTTGGATGTACCTTTATTTGATAAGATATTCCACACTTGACTTTTGAATTTTAAATATTCTCTGTAGTAGTTTATCTTCTGTGTGCTTCCTGCCCTTCGCGGGGGAGGAGGCTTGCAGTACAGGCCTGACTGTCATGTCTTAATGAAGTGTATGCTCCCTGTAGCGGTGCCTGGTCACATCCAATTAAACCATAATGCACTTGTGTATGCATCCACAAACAATGGACCAGCTACTTTAGACATGCTTAGACGTGCTACTCTCTTCTCTTGTCTACTGATTTGTTTACGACTATTCATACCTCAGCTTTGTTTTATTTATAGCTAGGGGAAATGTGTGCTTCACCCTAGTCAATTTCCCCTCTGCTAATTGGAGACTGATTTGAAATATGCAGTAATACTTTTTAACATTCTAATCTTGAATTTAACTTCTAGGTAAAACTGTCAAAATGTAGTAAATAGATTGAGTGAAATACATTTATGTTTAAAAGAGCAGAATATTCTGAAGTGAAATGCAAGTAGCTTAATTGCAATACTTTAATAACATTTACTATGTCTCTATGGTCCTCAACCAAAACACATATTGTGTAATGTGTGTGATGTTGTAGAAACTCTTTAGAAATATCATTGTAATATATGCATTAAATACTGAAAGCATGGAAGCCATACCAATACACCAACATGTTGCTTTTTGAAGGGTCAAAATGAAGGAATGTCGAACTGCAGGAAAATAATATTTAACACCAGATGATGCTTAATCAAAACCACTCAAGGATAAGAGAGAGAGAGCCACATGTAGCTGCTACCCTCCCAGCCGGGAAGACGACGAAAGCCTGCTATCTGGAAGAGCCATTGAGGCCTCTTGACAGTGATGGATTTTTACCTGCATTGCTCTGTATTATCAACCCGGGCCAGAACATATACAGTATATAAATCTCACAAGCGGTCATAGTATGAGTCTGACATCCACCACCAGCGCTGTCTGCAGGAACATCCTCTAAAGTAAGTTTGTACTGGCTCGAATATTATGGAGACACAAGGAAAGAAAACTCCGGGAGGAAAAAGTAATATGTGGCTGCACTTAGGGTATTATCAGTATGAATACCTCAACATTTTAATTCTATTTTGATAATAAATCTAGCATCAATTGATTTTTCTTCAGGGTTTTTAGCTAGTATCTACTGTTTTAATATTCACATTCAACATTCATTGTTAGTTAATTGTTTTAATATAATCAGTAACTATGTGACTTGACACAAAATACAACTTGATTAATGGTAATATCATCTACAGGTAGATATTTGTTCACAAAACAAATACATTGGATGCATTTATAACTTCAACTGATAAGTGCTGGCAAAATCTTGGACAATTTTATTCAAGGAACCTTGACCATACAGTAAGTAGAAAATGTCAGAACAATCTGTCCAATATTTGTAGTAACAGTATTTCAATGAAAACCAAAAGTCTTAAATTCATGGTGCTGATTGCAGAGGAAATGTTAGGGGATCAAACATATCAGGTTACATTGTGTGGTAACCATGGCTGTTGGTAACTTTAGCGTCAATCTATACATAAGATGTCAAGCTAATTCCCTGAGTCCAAGGTCATTAGGATTTCTGCTCTAGTGACCTTGATTATCGACTGGAAAATCAAATGTTCGAATATATTAGAAGCATGTTCTTGTATTCAGGCCAATATTGTATTTTTCAATAGTAACAGTAATATTTGACCCCTTCCCACATTTTATGCTTGCCATATTTTGTTCATTACCTTTTTGAACAGGACCATTTCTGTGTTATAGCTTGTTACTGGTGGAAATTCTAGAAATGCAGATTATAGCCCGTCCTCTGGGAGAATGAATGGCCACTATGTCACATCATTGCCACCAAATAGCCAATTGGCTCGACTATTTCTCTGTGAACCCTAGGTGAGGTGGGAGTAATGGCCATTCAGTGGAAGTGAGGAACATTCAAAACACATTGTGCGGACCATTTCATTTGCACTCACAGCACATGGTTCAGTTCCGGCTGAACTGGCTTGTAGTGTTCCTGTTTGTCTTGGTCCCTGAGTCGAGGGGCAGGAACCTGCCTCTCTATAATTCACAGGGATAATCGAAGATTTGACATGCTGCACTGCTACACCTCCAGTGCAGTGTTCGGTACCTCGCCGCCTCCCTCTCCCCTTCTTACAAACACTATAATAAACTTAGTGTCAGAGTAATCTTGTGGTGAAAAATCTTCGGCAACTGAGTATCCAATAACTGCTCACTCTGCAGCTTCTGTTCTTTAACAATCACCCATGCACTATGTCTCTCATTGTATCTAGAATTACCTTTAGGCAATGTTCTGATTGTCTTGATAGTGGAAGGGATTATTGTTTTACAAGCTAAGGCTCCAATAAGTCTGCACAACCTAGATTTAATACTAATCCTGCATGCATCTCAGACTGGGGACTTATCTTGGTATTAAGCACTCCTCAGGTAACAGCACACATGCAGTGCAGTTTCTTTAATTGCGCTAAACAAATTGCTGCTTGGATATGAGTTTATGGATTATACAGCCTTTATTAAGTTTTAGATGCATGAGATCCATTATTACATTTGGACATTGCTCCATGGGAGCAATATTATATTTAAAGTAATATCTGATATATACTGTACTTATATTTAACAATATAAAAAGAAATGTTGGTAACAATTGTTCACAAGATGTAGAAAATGCCCAGGCTATCTTACAGTAAATGTACTTTACATTAGAGATGTTAAGTACTATCCAGCAGTTTGCATGGACAAATGCATAACGACTCCTCACCCCCTGACTACGTGTTGATTAGTGTTAGTTTCACACGCTGAGAAATGCCCAAATTACGGTTCATGAAACTTGCCCGCTAAAAATATTCAGACCCTGTGACAATGACTATACGTTATAACCCAATCACCTAGTTGTCTAACTTACCTTTGCTATAGTTGTATAGTATAGTCTGTCTTCTCTGAAATGAAGATGTGTGTCAGTTATGTTTTATTTACATTTTACCAGGATGTTAAGCACACAGAATGCTTTAAAGAGTACAGTACGTTGTCTTTGATTGACAGGCATATATTCAATCAGTTTAAAGCTCTTATCATTAGCTAAGAGACGAGAAAAGCACAAGCGTCTAACTAGAAAGCCAGAACTGTGTTCGGAATTGCTGGCATTTAAGATTATCGTTTCTGCTTATTTTATTGCAGAATAAAAAGCATATATTTACTTTGTTTGTTCATTTCACGGCAATAGAAGATTTACCCATCTGTGTTTGTGCTTGTGTCAGGCATGCACACACCGCTCTCACTGCTGAATGTCATGATCGCTGGTTGTCTTTTTAAGATAGCTTTTATTGCTTTTTGGTTTTATTGGATGTCGTTGAGACGGAGAGAAGAGAGATACCTTGCTATCGAGGGAATATGGTATACCATTTGGCCACCGCTGAACTCAGTACATGGTTCAATGAAATGTGGAATGTGCCCAGCCTATCCCCAACAGATTGACCTACAAGGAACTACCTCCTATTAAAAATAAATCGTTATGAAAAAAGTGAAATCATGGTTATGAAAGGTTAAATTAATGAACATGTCCTAATATCAAACTATTCCTCCCCTTTTTTTACTGATTTCTTAATTTAGTGTTTCGGAAGAAGTTGGAAAATATACATATTCTTTCTTGTGTTTTCTTCATTGCTCAAATGTTTTCCTTTTAGTATGCTACTATTATTCTACTAAATAAATGAGACTTAGAATCGAGGAGGCACTTTACTGACCATAAATCAAAGTTAGTTCTCTCACCATTTCCTTGAAGATTCTTCGTCCCCCACTTTGCTGTATTTTATATTATATCTACTCTCTTATTTGTATTTTTATAAAACACATTTCTTGTCACATAACAAACATGCTTTCCTTAATAATTTAGACGCAGATTTTATAGTAATTTTTACCTGTGTGTGCTCATCAATTCAAAATCTAAATCTAAATCTAACAAAGAGTTGACAAGGTAACACGCAATGTTCCCCTTTCACAGAGAGAGGGATGCAGTGATGTTAGAGGAGTCGTATTTATTCAGGATAGTAAACTGTCTCTTGGACTTAGAGAGATAATGCAGTGTTTAGCCTGAGAGCCGGTGCCCTGTGAGGTTGTGGTGCCTTCAATTATTCACAGAAAGAAAACATCCTCGAGATAAGATTTCCCTGCAATGCAGATGTATGCCATTGACCATCACGATACTGAGATACTTTAAGCTGGAGAGGAAACAAAGAGCAATGGCTATCAGATGGCATGGTTCACCAACAGGTGCATTATTGCATTTTTTTCTGGTGTTATTATATTAATTGTCATATATCATTTGAAGAAAAGGCCTGCTGTCAACAACTATGCAAGCTTAAGAAATCATTAGATGAGAGCAGAAACAGGTTGTGAGATGCAGATGGACGGTTCTCCTGTTCAGCACTTGTGTGTTCTGCTGACCTCCTCATCGTGCCCCTAAAGTGAGGTTTGTGAAGGTGGTCCTGGTGTGTGCAGCCCCAGGCCCCGGTCATGGGTCTGTGCCCACCCAGTGCTGACAGATGGCAGAGGATCTAATGCCGTAGACCCACAGTGGCCCCAGGCCCGCAGCGCTCACTCCCAGCGACAGACCATATCCATCATCTCAGCCTCACCGGGGGCCATTATGGAAGCTGCCCTTCAACATTGTGTTGTACACATACAGAGTCCATGTGCCTCGCTGATCCAGTCCACCTTGGCAGGGGTGAACACATACATGCCAATGTGTGTTTATGTGTGTTCACATGACTTGATGAATGTTTACGTTTCTTTTGATAGTTGACAGCAGAGACATGTTCTGTACAGAAGCCAGCTGAGGCCTCAGGATGCCTTGTCTTCCTTTGGTGCTTAACTTCCTGTTTGCTTGTCTGTAACATTGTTAGGGCCAAGTAAATCATCTGTGCTGTCATTATTAAAACAGTCAACAAAGAAGCTTCCTTGCAGGTTTCACACTGCTGGCAGCATTACAGAGGACTACAGATTGTCCCGCTAAGTCTGTTTGGATGACAAAGAATGAAACCTACGCAGTGTGAATGTTGTCTCTGTTTCAAGTGTTGGATTGTGCAAGGAGGAGATACTGACACTGACAGCTTTACAGAATGTTTTATAGACCACATTGTTGTCCCTTAGGACATTTGCTGTTGTGATTTGTTAAAACACAAAATAGTCCTGGGCCAACTGTTGAGCATAAGACACAATTTGTCAAATTCTATTGCTCCCACCTGCGCACTTCTACATTCAGCTGGTTTATACATCACAATCATGAAGGCTGAGATGTCTGCATTATTTTAAAACAATTTTCTCAAAAGCTGGTAGAAAATGTAAGTCATAAACTGGCTTATGTCTGTAACAGTGCCTGTATTTATGATACAGGCAGTGCCATCAGCATATTATATTTTAGTTCTCATCAAAACAGACATGTTCTTGTTTTATCTTCATAATTTATTCTGACAATTGTGGAGAAAACATTAACTACTGTAGGTGATTGAGTTAACAGACACTAAGAGCCTTAGATGAACATCATACTGTAAACATTTAAGATGGCTGATTCGGTTCAGCCATCTCCATCTAATGTAGGATAACATCTAATCACTTCTCGTGCTATAAAGGCATGTTTAGGGATGGAAGGGAGTATAATACAGAGTAACGTCATTACCACAGATTCAATTAAGGTAAACAAATTCCAGGAGGTACAGAAATGAAATAAAGTTATCCGCATGCCAGCAAATGAAGTCCGTTAGGCCATTGGACAAGGGAAAGACAAACATAGAGAAATGGCTTCGGTAAATAAGTATAACCTAAGGAAAGAATAAAAGTGCTTACAGTTTGAATCTAAATGTATTAAAATAGTTTGATAATTTGGGAAATATTTCCTACATGTTTTTGTAATGGGTAAGATGTTCAGTTCTCATGTCTATACCGTGAATATGAAGCTTCAGCCAGTTAGCTTCGCTAAAATGTTTAAAAGGTATTAAAAACTGCCTACAAGCACATCTCAAGTTCCTTGATTAACATAATGACTTGTTTCTTTAATCAGTTTAACACCCTGTGTGTATAAAGGACATGTGGTTTTAAAAGTGATTCTGGGGTTGCCAGACAACCAGCGGAGACTCCTAGAAGCCACTGTGTTTTTATAAAGATTAAACCCCCAAGATGAAACGTGTTAATTAGTGAGCTTTACAATTCCTGGTAGGTGGATTTTGTTACCTTCTAACAGATCCAGGCTAGCTGTCTCTCCTGTTTGCAGTATGTGTGCTAAGTTAGGCTAATTGACTGCTGGCTAAAGCTTTACATTTAGCATATGGACAAAGAACATTGTATAAATGTTTTCCTCTAGTTATTATTTGCATGAAAACAAATAAGCTTTTTAACCCAAAAATATAGATGTATTCCCTTTATAGATGAATAAGATACAATAAATATGATAGCATATTTTTGCCGGCCTACAGCTGAATGACAAGTTTAAATAATATATATTTTTAAACAAAATCAGTATCAATGAATCATATATAAAGGTCCAGTCAAAATTGGAGCACTCTGGCATCACAACACTGCCACAGGAATGGATTAATGAAAGAAAATCTATTTTTCTTGTGAGACTTCATAAATGCTGTCGACTTTCCATTATTAGGATTTATTTTCCACCCTGAATCTTATAACTGCGTCTTTTTTTTCATGTCCACTGAAGGAGAGAATTGCTCATTAGTTCTGAGCAATTGGCCGTTTGTGAATGACACATCCAGACCTGCGGGACAGGAATCTGATTATGATGACACTCTGTGGGAGGTACAGACGACCTGGTCTGTTGTTGTAGGGCAAAGCATCTCTCCCTCTTTCCTTGTCATGTTTTTGCAAATGTTACACATGGGAATTATGCCCACGCAGATTCATCCCAGCAGTGATGGCATCTATATTAGGATGACAAATTTGTTGCTGTCACCTGATGAGGGACTGGGACTGCATGTCAAGACGCAGGTAAAGTCAGGAAGACAGTGATTTGTGGCCGAGCTGCATATTTTTTCTTCTCTTGCTAGCTTTTTCTCAAAACACATGCTTACTGTAGGTTTCCCATCTATTTTTAGTTGTTGAAGAAAGGGAACAAGAAAATGAAGAATTGCATAGTTGCTTTGGACTGAACCGAACAATTTCCCCCCAAAATGACAAGTGTTTGTATGTTAGCATTTAGATAGAAAGCGGCATGATTACAAGCCATTCTCTGGTAATTGACATTCCTCCCTCACTCCCCAGCTTATCCTTAGTGTATGATATTCCTCCAGGGCAGTTCTCTGCTCTCAGGCCAGATTGCTACCAAGGCGAGCTACAGACACGCACAGAGCTCGAGATTCGATTTCAGATAACGAAAATATCAGGGCATCCAGAGGGGAAAATGCTTCAATGCAGACAGATTTCATTTATCTGAGAAATGTGAAAGCAAGGATAAGGGGGAGGGACAAAGTCGACCATGTAATATACTTCGGAGCAGTGTTTATGCATAAGCAAGAGATAGGAGAAATGAGAGAACAAGAGAGGGGAGCGTAGGAGGTAGATGGAGGCAGATAGTGTTATGAATTTCATATTAAGATTTTATCATTTGGAGCATGTAGCTAACAGAAGCCATCCAGCCTTCTCCTGTGTAATCTGCTCCAAGCTGTATCCTACATGGCAGCTGCTCGGCGCTCTCCTTCTGCACCGTGAGGTGACTGCAGCCACTCGTCCATATTGTGCTCACATTATTAACATGTCCTAAGTTATAAATAATAAGCACCCTGCTTAATTAGAAATCCAAATATCAACTGTTATTATTTGTCGCACAGAATGTCTCGAGTCTGGAGTTCAATCGGGGGGTACTCGGCACCCGTCACACATGGTTCTCTCTGAGTCAGTGACTGACATGGTGATAGTGTGACGCAGGCTCTGACTGGGAAATGGACCCTTTCCTCCCACGCAGCCAGACAACTTTCCCGGTTACCTTGGTGCCTGAGCCCAATCACGCACTGTGCTAAGTGTTGCATTTTCATTAAGGCCACGCGGATGACTCTTCTTGGAAAATAAGTTGAACAGGGTCCTGAGGGGGACTCTAGAAACATCTACAAAGCAGCTTAGCAGTGCCTTGAAGCAGCCACATTAAAAGGAGTCCTCACACAGCAGTGTTCTCAGGTCCCAGAGAGGGACCATGTTTAATGAGGGCACAGGCATGTGTACATTTTAAAGCAGCTGTGTTTATTTCATATCCATATTTTCTTGTACAGTACACCTCTGCACTCCTATATCAGCCTACTTGTTCCTTGCAACACTCTCTCAAATGCAGCCTTTCATTTCACACAGCTGTGGCAAACAGGCAATTGACCTGCCTCTGCTCACTTATTCCCAGGCCATATCTTTTTTTTTAAGTATTCATTCGTCTGTCTTTACATTTACAAAGAGAAGTTCATCAAGACATGGTTACATTAGCAACAACCTTCACAAATCGTAGATATACAGTAGCCTTTTTTTGGATATACATACACATTAGAAATGGATTGAGTCCACCATACTGTTGACGCAGAGTATCAATTAAATGTCATTACCAGTCGGCTAGGGCATGTGTTTTTCCATTTGGAACTATGCTTATATCCTAGCACACAGTGTGCTGTGGGTGTACCAGTTGTGTGAAGCATTGCTGCCCTGCAGCACCTTGTTAGACTGTCTGGGGTGCAGTGACTTATCCTCGAGGAACATGTATGGCAAGACGGTACCAGGGGAGGAGATGGTGAGCCTCCGACCATTCTTTTTTTAATGACACTCTGATACTCTGCCTGAGGTCCAGTTGCAGTAACAGCTGCTACGTTTTAAATAAAGCAAAGCTTTTCTCCCAAAAGGGATGGTGTCTCATAACTTAGCAAGTGAAAAACAGCTGTCGACCGTGGCTGGTTTTACACTATGGCATATGCAAGCAGTCAAAACAGAAAGAAGATACCAATTACTCTGAGGTAATTGCCTTTTAGAAATGCCAGCATCTTTTAGCATGATTTTTCAGGTGCTCTGAAGAACAACGCTACCTACAGAATGCACTCAGTGGCCTGCTCTTATCCCTGAGGGAACTACTGACAGCTTTGAACAATAAAGACAGATATGTGACCCTTAAGCTTTTGATGTGTCTTAGATTTAAGTGGGTGGAGTCATAAAAAGACAGATTGTGGTTGAAAGAACAATTTAATTAATCATAAAATCAGGACATGGCAGGATGGTTTTACTGCTTTAAAATAAGCTTATATTAACAAGCATTTTCTAGATAGTTTTTGATAAATGCTTTTTTAAACCATGCCTATAATTTTCACAAATGGTATCAGTTTTTTAATTTGTTTTCACCATTCAGTATTTAGGGCACAACGTACTGACTTTCACCAAGGTCAAACTATGAGAATCATGTTATTGATACAGAACAGAGGTGAAAGATTATATATATTTTTTATCAAGACTTTGCTATAATGCTAGAGCTAAGAGTAACACGCTTTGTTCAGTAAAACAAAATGGACAATACTTGACAGTAACATTTCGACAATTCATTTCCAAAAATAATAAAGCACCTGGTTTTGCTAGATGCTGTTTTGCAGCTTTGTTGATCCATTTGCTGAGAATTGCATAATCTGATGTAAATCCTCTTCAGCGAGGACACAGCAGAGAATATCTACATTTTTACCCAGCTTGTTTCCTATTGTTCAGCACTCACTCTTCTGAGTCGCAGTTGCAATCTGTCGTGCCACCATGAAGCCTCACATCAGAGCCTTTCTTTAATTGTGAAAACGCTCTGAGAATCATGATGTCTTTGAAATTGTAACTTTTGAACATGATAAGCATGTTATATACAGCATATCATCATTTTACGCAGCTGAGCTCCGATAGTGATAATGTCATTCCATTGTGTTCCAGCTCTGCTGAAGTCTGTGTCTGTGTGAGTCCATGATGTTGACAGCTTGGCAGACCAGCAGTAGGAAGAGTGTGGGCGAAGGCCAGGCAACACACTGAGCTGAACTCACAGTCGTATAGGCCCACACGCCTTCATTATTCAGTTGGAATCTATTGAGCATCTGGGACTAAATTATTCATCAACATCGACCTAGTTCCAGGGTGCTAAGTTAGATACTTGGATGTCATCAGGCGTTCTGATAAGAGCTGCTGCTGCAGTGTGATAGCTGCCATGGGTAAATTCATCCCGTGTCTAACCATGAGCTGTTCCTATCGGCCGTCCAATCACCTCCCTCTCACTCTCACTGGCACACTAATGATGTGTTGCTGCAAGAGTGAAGCTTAGGACAACAAACTCCTCCCAATTAGTCTGTGCAGACTACATCTCCGGTCAGATCTGGACACTAGCTGGCCACTATCGCTGTAAATCCGCGCCAGCATGAGAAATAAAGGCACAAGGTTCGACCAGGAACATACCGGTATATAGAATACTGATTCCTCTGCTTTTAGGGTCATTCGGAGCTTTGGCTTCAAGAACCGGTGCCAATTATAGACAAGACATTTCAGCTAGAGCATTGGCCTGAAATGGAGTCCTGACTGTAACCTTGATATGATTTATCTGGGATTATCAGGATATAATGGGGCGAAAGAAACATGAGGACAACACCAAGAACAGTATAAAAAAACCTTGTAGAACTTAGTGATTTTTCTGACATTGAACATGCCTTTCTGGTAAAAAAAAAAAACTTTAAAAGGATGTTACTTTTTCTATCCGCCAAAATGTGTTTTTCTGAGCCCATTAATGGTAGAGTAATACCTTAATACCTTCTATTGAATATGATAATGCACCGGGCATGATATTTCAGCAAACACTGTCTATCTGCAAGTAAAATACATTATACATTATGTTTTTGTTTTATGACTTCTAAACATATTGAAATCACAATTTCACACACATTAAGATTTTTTAACTTTTTCCGTCGGCATATCAGGTGAGATAAGGATAACATTTAATTAAAGAAAACATGATGGATAACATTTTACATAATCAAAGGCGTTTGAAATATTCTCAGTTGGAGATGCTTGTTGCGCAGTCCAACTCGATCAATGATTTTCTTCCTTGTATGGTCATGTCTGAAAATAGTGACAGCCTGTGGGAAAAGCTATTCAGTAGGACGCTTACATTTAATAGATTAATTGCAGGATGAGCATTTGGGTCAGGAACACGAAGGATCAGACATAGTCAGACTGCAGGTTTTCACTTGGTGAAGCAAACTGGAAGGGATTTATGTGTGTGCCAAAAATGTCCTGGCTGATGGAAGCACAGCATTTTTGGCAGTCTAAAAAAGTGCTGGCATTTACACCGGATCCTAATGAGCAGCAGATTACCAACATTGAGTGAAAATGTTTTTTCAATTTTATTATTTTCACCAATCAGTGAAATAACAAGAGAAATCTTTACAAAGCAAGACCTTACATTGGCCCAAACAGGGCTTACAAAGGGTATGAAAACAGAAAAAGCAGAGAGGCAAAAGAAAACATTGAGCATCCTCAGTGGAATACATTACCAGGACAGCAGAGGCATGCTTCGGATAAACCCTTCAGATGCCTTCAGTGTCCTCCTGACTTTCAGCTCGTCTCCAAAGAGACATGGTGTGTGCCAGAGAGCATTCATCAAATTAGACCAGAGAGAAAACAATGTGAAAACCCTCGGCTCTCCGCAGAGACATGCCGACAGGTTATCACAGAGGTGTCTCTTCTTGCTCTCGTGCAGGTGAGCAGCACACAGCCTCCTCTCCAAAGAGCAGTACCNGTGTGTGTTTGTGTGTGAGATTAAAATAGCCCAATTGCTTTTACAATAAATAAACATTGAATGTGTTTAATTGAATAGTAAAGGGGTTAAACGTTAGTGCCACTAACGTTTAACCCCTTTACTATTCAATTAAACACATTCAATGTTTATTTATTGTAAAAGCAATTGGGCTATTTTAATCTCACACACAAACACACACGCACACACCCCCCCACTCTCCGCCTCATTCTGTTTTCATTTACTCGTTCGTTATCTGACCAGCTTCAATCTTGTAGGCTACTCACTTCGTTTCTTGTAGCCCTCGAAAGGGTTTTGGAGGTTTCACATTCTGTGATGCGCGAGCTGATGACGTCACGTCAAGAAGAGTTAACTTTTTTTTTCTCAACTTTGTGTGGAAAAATGCGGGGATTATGCAGCCTTTTGATAAATATGCGGCCTTTTAAAAATCTGCGCCATTTTGCTGATTATGCAGTAAATTCTGCGATCGCAGAATCGCGTTTTTACGGAGGGTCTACTACACATGATTGTAAGGTACTTATCATTGATATAGATTTGCAAAACTGTTTCACAGACTCCAGCTTTGTTATCCACTTTTTTCAATTACCACAGGAGAGCAGTGTGTATGTGAGTCTCACATTGGTGCATACAATGAAGAAATGTAAGGCAATAATTAGCATTCCCATGTGGTTATTTAGCACATTGTATGTACAAACCTATTTGTTTAACATGGCAGCCCTTCCTTTGAAAAGCACATTAATTTACCTGTCCTTAGTCAAAGCTTTTTCTAGCGTGGCATCAACCTTTCTTTCAGTCTATGTCCAGCTCAAGGTTTCCACAGCTCTATCTTATTGAAGCTCAAGCAGAATGTGGGCCCATTTCCCTGTGCAGTGCAAAGTGTTAGGGAGGGCTGCAGATTAAAAAGCCTTCCCCTGGGTGTGCTCACCAGGCTGTTCAATGCTACTCGCCAGGGAGATTCACTACATACATTCTCTTTTATGGCCCTTTCCTTATTCATCATAACACAGCTTCAATTTTATTAACTTCTCCAGCCAAGCATAGATCTTTGCATGTGCCATCAGTCTTTCCCTCTCTATTTCTAGCCTTACAGCAGCCCTCACCACCCAGTTCCCCATGATGCTCATAAGCAAGCGTACACAAGCGCACACTGTTATTCGCTCACATGTATACAGATTTAACACTGGGGAAGGCTGAGTGAATGGACACATTTCTTTCAATCCAGTCTGGTCTTTATCTTCCTGTTGGGTAAGTGTTGTTCCCCAGCTGTGCCTTGCCACAACACAGGCCCAGATAGCCTCCTGCACAAAATATGCTAAACATGGAAAACATCTTTGGTACTAAACTTTATTTTATGCAAAATAAAAGGAGTGAATAAAACTGTGAATACTGAGGAAATGTAGGAAGACTGAATTCAATTGAACTGAAAGACTTCAGTGTGACAGTACAAATGTCAACACTGCACAACTAACAGCAATAATCCTGTCTTTTGTGAATGTTAATTAGTAACTTGTTTGTCCACCAATATTATATGAATGGCTTGGAGACAATAATAATCATGTTTATTCGAAACACGTCAAATGAATACAAGGAAATGTTGTGTTTATATATTTCTTTTTTTTTTATATAATTACAATTGTCTGTGAGATTTCAGAAATGTTTTTCCTGTCTTACACTTAAGTAAATAGACATGTTCAGGAGGTTTTCAATCTTAAACATATGCAAGAGTGCTTAGGCACCATTTCATAGGATTACATTGCATAGAGCATACAACTGCTCCATTTCTCTGTACTTTCCCTGGGCTGTGTAAGGGCTATACCAAACCAGACTGCAAGAAAGTCTAATTTCACTGGTCACAGGCTTCTCCGCCATCAGAAACAGCTATATGTCCTTGAACCAAACAGGGAGGTAGCGTGGCAAGACCACTGAAACTGCTTTGATGACTTGAACAGAGCTTACTAACCGTGGCAGAAACGTGCGCTAAGAAAAAGGTAAAGTGGAGAAGTGGAAGGTGAAGGCATGAGGGCTATCTCAGTGTGAAAAGCTTTGATGGATGAGCTTTACCCATATTGTATCATGAAAAGACAGAAAGTCAGTGAGGCTGATCCTCTAGGTTTTTTAAAGCGATGAAAGTGGACTGTGTTCATGCCTAGGGTATACTGTTCACTGTGCCCTGCATGAGATGAAGAGATAACTCGCAAAGAAAGTGCTTTTGCTATGTTTGTATCGCACTGTTTTTAGCCACGACACTGAATTATTCAGTATTGCAACCCTATAGCAAGACATCTGTAAACCCATTGTATGTGACAAAAAATGTGATAGTGAAAAAAGGGGGATCTGAGTGTTTTTGCTAACACATTTGCTAAATGTACTTCTGATTATAAATGTAGTCAGTGCTACTGTGGATTTAATCTGTCATGTGACAAGGGAGAGTTTTATATGTATCGTCATTCAGCAAGTTGGCCTAGCTAGGTACAAGAAGATCATTGTACAATCTTGCAGGTATCTGACCAATCATTGAGTCCAGAGAATCAGCGTTTTGACTTTTGTCTTCTTGTGCCACCTGGAGGTTGACATTTCAGATTTTGAAAGAAATTCTGACAATTATTGGATGGTTGCAATGAAATGAGGTGGATACAAATACTGTATGCCGCTCCTCAGGCTGGATTGTAATCACTTTGGTTATCCCTTAACTTTTCATCTTGTGCTATTATCATATCATCATTTTAATTTGTCTAATAATACATTTAATGACTACATTTGTCAAAAGTAATGACATTCTCATCAGCAAATTGTCATTTAGGGCACGTTAGCACACTGGGGTTCATATTTGGCCCCAAGCAATGACAAATACGAACCCCAGAGTGCTAACATTCCAGTTTGCTAGCTGAACTACTGAGCCACCATAACAAACTTCACCTGTTGGCCGAGAATGTAATATGTGCGTAATCTGGTCTCATTTATATGAAGAGAAACAAAACATGCAAAGGGCTATGCTATGCTTCTCATTAAAGATGCATGAGTTGCCATGAGCTATCTTATCCCCAAAAAGAATTCTTCACAAAGACACATTCATCATCAAGGTGCTGTCCAGATCATAATGAGAAAAGCCAAAACGGAGAACAAACTGTCGTCTTTAGTTGTCCGATTCCCAGCATATGCTGCCGCTCCTGTCGACACACCTGCTGCTTAAAAGAGAGCCAATTTATTTCCCCAGAAGGATGGACCACTTGTGACATTTGGCAATGGAGCATCAGACGTTTCATCCAACCCGTTCCAGACACACAAACAGAACCGCAAACACTGAGAAGGTGGTAGTCAAGGTGGCATTGTCACCTGAGAAGCTAAGTAGGCTGCCTTATAAATGCTACATTATAATATGTACCGGTAATGACTTGTGGTGTCCCGATATAACCACTCTCACCCACTTATGTTGTGGTGCCAGTTTAGGTGCACACATGACAAAACACACATCCACACGCAGGCATTACTGTTGTATTGAAACATCCCACTGTATGAGTCCTTTAAATAAATACTTCCCTTGTTGGCTTCCTATGTGATATTGCAGTTGGTTGAATGGCCCACACAATATTTACCTTACAGCCAGGAATTGTTACTGAACGCTACTGAAAGCAATGGGCTGTTTTGCCAAAAGCTGTTAGGGAGAGATCTGCTTTCACTGTGAAAAAATGGGCTACAAGGATGCCAATTCAAATCACAAAGATTTCCAATTCACAGCATTGTACTGGCAGAAGGGCTTGTCTATTCAGCAAGATGAGGCACAATTACATTTCATTCATTTCCTGCATAGGAAATTGTCAAGCAAATTAGAAGTATTTCAGCTGGGGTTCATTCAGTGTTCAGTATAGCTCACCGTCCATCTGCACAGATAGCTTTTTCTCTCGTGTCTGAGCGATTGCAAACATACAAATTAAATACTATTTTGGATTTGGTCCTTGAAATAATACTGATTTGACATTAAAAAACGATCTAACCTAAATGACAGTATCAACATCAGGTAAACATCTAAAGTCCTATAACAGGTCTAAGAAAGTCCTTATTTTGCTTTACTGTTGAAATGACAGCATAGCGTGAGTAGCAAGGAACCAAAAAGGTATGCATCTGTATACCAAATGCAAGGGAGTGCACATATACTGTACATGTCTTACCTAGCCAATATTCAAGCATGCAAAACAGTTTGTTTCAGTGTGTGCAAGGAAGTTATTATGCTGACCCAATGCAACGGTCATAGGGCTAAAATGAGCATGGAATCTGGAAATAGGGCGGGATGAATTATAAAAAGGGATTATTGTGCCAGGCGTTCTGAATGCAAGTCGTATAACATGCTTCTATTAGTAGGGCCATCCAGGTGTAACACGGCCATGAAGGCTGGATATCCAAGTAGTGGGGGAGCGCCCAAGCCTTGTTATGGGGAGAGCAAATTCCAACCCAGTCTACAAAACATTAATCTGTGTGACACTTTATATCTCTCTGTGTATTTGGGCATGTAGCTGATAGTGTGTGCAGATGAGTGAGGGAGAAAGAGCCAAGTGTGTGCGAGGCATGCTTCGCTGGCACAGGGTTCCTCAAGGTCTGCACATGCATGTGCATTTCCATACTTAGCTATAGGGCACTTGGTGATTTGATGTAATCACGTTATCATGGTAATGGAAATTGGATTTAATTTTCTCTTTTCAGCAGTGGCACGTTGATTCACCCTCTCTTCAGCTTGGAGCAGAAAATTGACATTAACTGATTCCTTGCTGACTGCCCCTCATCCAGCCCATAAATACAGATCTTATTTGTAGAGGCGGTAAAATTGTTTAATTAAAAACAATAATTCACTACAGGTCGTTATGTGCTGCTAATTAAGCAGAGTTGACAGAGCAAGGTGTGTGTGGTCGGGAGGCGGTAACAGGGGATAAATTGCTTTGTAGTCATTACACTGACAATGTGGAGGGCATGTAGGAGTCAGTGTTCTGGTCTGTGCCAGACTGAGGAAGCTACTTAAAGATTAATGAAGAACACACCTTGACTAATGTTGGAATGTACAGGCAAACTGAGTTGCTTCCCCAAAACATTTCTTTAAAAAAAAAGAGAACGCTCTGGCGTCACATTTAACAGATGTAAAAGAAGAATTACCAAACAGCTTCCTTTCTCACATTTATACTCCTTTACCCTTCAACAAGGAGCAAGAAGTGCAATTTTGTAAATCCGCAGAGAAGATCAAAGTACTACCATGTTCTAATGGCTGCCACCCACCAGCCTCTACTGTGGTGGAAAGCACCATCAGCAGAGTGTGTCTAAGAAGAGCCAAGACAGCCTGATTAATCTTCTAATAGTTCCAAAGAGAGATAAGGACAGATACTGTAGACGCAGCAGCGGAGAAGGAAAGTGACAGAATAAGTTGCAATTCAGTCACTGTAATACACCCTATGTTCCAGAAAAGAAAGTGAAAAGAAGACACGCAACGGGGAAAGCTGATGGAAATGGATAGTTTCGTCTTTGTTGTGACTCTTACACATTTTAGCCTTTGAAATGATGAGGCTCCTCTGTAAGATGGCTGCCTCACTGCAGCACCGTCTCCTGCTCTCCTACTTGCTTGTCTCTCTTTGACAAACTCCTCATTCTGTTCGACATGACGTTAATAACTATCAAATGGATTTCATAAATATGTGAAATAAAGATCAACATATGTGATAAAAGGGAAGTCAAGCATTTCTGTTTGGAAAATGGACATATCTGCCATGGAGACTGTCATCTTTGAGAAGTTGGTAGAATTCAGACGGGAGGCAAATTGAAACAATGACAGTGCATGCTAAGACTGGCAATTCAACAATTTGCTGGGAGATTGAGCCAACACCTGAGAGCAGTTTGTTCTAACACAATGAACATGAGTGGCAAATCTTTGGATTTACTTGAGTGAAGCAAAACCTGATATGACTTTTCTTTTTTCACAAAAATTAAGCAACATAATACCTAATACAGCTGATTTACTATTCATCTATTTTAGCGAAAAACATCCAAACTCAATTCACAACCTTTAAAGAAGGCATGTTCCAAAGGGCTTCCTGTCTATATTGCAAACTGGGGGGAATACCATTTATACAACTGCCTGAGGTAATATATATGAAAAAGAATACAAAAGGAAGCATTGTCAAAAACATAATAAAGTGAATCTGAGCGAAGACTAGCAGTACGCACAGCAGAATGTGAGAATTAACTGCTTCGAAAACAAGCTTACATATTACACAGATCATTCCCTCTTCGGTTGCGCTTGCATTAATACATATGATTATAGTGGGCACATGGAAAATAGGCATTATGCTTGTTTATACAGCTTGCATTACCATAATCATTTCTCTAGCCTGTGTTGGATGTCAACAAGTATTATGCCGGGGAGATGTGACAGAGAATACGTTGACTTGAAATCACGTCTTCTCCTCTGGCTCCCTGTGGTCTGATGGGGACAAAAGGAGGAATGGGATAGGTTGAGATGAAAGGTTTGGACTAGTCCTGCATAGACAGACCTATCTCTACAGCGCTTTGTCAGAGCTGGAGAAAAGTCTGGCTTCACATGTTATCATTACGGTATAGGGGTGAAACCGGGTTTGTATTTCTTTAGACCAATCAAAGTGCTAAGTACCAGATACAGCAACAATACCCTTGCACAATATATTGCAGTAGAGGAGTGAAACCGGGTATACGTGGCAAATGGCATGCTTATTGCCACAGTCTACATTCGGTCAGTAAGGCTAAGGCTAGAACAGCTACCAGGTATGCTTTTTGAAATACTGCCAGTGATGCTTCAGGGTTTCATAACCCACCAAATTATTACACAAAACACCCTTATTTTAGCTGAGCAATTACAGTATAACTACATGTAGGAGTTCCTAGAACAGAGCTGTTTATCACCATCTTTGATTTGGTTTTTGGTGGTCAAAATATTTGATTTTGGTTCAGGTTGAAGGGTCCAAAATGCTTCTTCTTCCATCAGAATGAATATACTGTACACTCAGAGTTTGGGACACAGAGATGGGACTGATTCCGAGGTTACAGGAAAACATTTATAATAATGCTCACTTCTTCCATAAATTATCGTTATATTCAGCAATAGTTGGTACTAGGTTAGAAAAACCCCCATGAAAGTGTGCACCATTTTCAATAAGCATGTGAGAAAACGTATCTGCAGCATCACAGCAGAGTTTTACTGAAAACTTAGAGGAACAACAGTGAGAGTGCACACTACACGTTTGATTCCCATATCAAGCTGTTGTGTTGAGTTATTGCCCGTCATGCTCAAGGCAGGAGTATGGAGCGCTGTATTGAACGGTCCCTCTGCTTGACAAACAGAGGAAGTGCTATGAATGACTGTCGGCTTTTCAGTTTGTCTATGACAGCGTCTGTCTTCATTCAGCGCTCTTAAATTGGCTTCGGAACCGATTGGAAATGGTTCTTTTATTATACACCTCACATAACTCCCCCTCTCATCAATGCCGGGCCATCTTTTATCTGGGAGATGACGTTTCCATTAGAGTCTGCCAACCTCTTACTGCTGCTCTGTGAGTTGTGGTGCTGGGCGAGAGCATTGTTAACCAACACAACAACACCAGGATCTCATTGGCTGTGCCGTACACTAGCTCGGTCGTGGAAAGGCAGTTCATCAGATGGTTGCTCATCCAGAACACACATAGGAGCAGGCACATAGACTCTCGCAGTATCTCTATCGCCCTCTTTTACTCTCCTTCTCATTCTTTCACTAGCAAAAAAAAGAAAAGAATCAAAGATCTGAGAAAGTCAGACAACTGAGAGACAGGACTTGGCCATAGGGAGTGTGCCTGTCAGCTCTTCCTCAACAGTTTCAGTATTTCATCAAAAGGTATGAGGGACCCATAAGGTTCAGATGCCAATCTGGGAACATTTCAGTCCCCACACACAGAACCGGGGATCTTTCAAAGACTGAAGCCTAGTAGCTCCCTCCCCTGCATGTTACTGTCTTCATTAACTTTGTCTCTGGACGCAGCTCACGTTAGCAATCAGGCCCTTTTTCAAGAAATCAGGGTAGCTTCGAAGCAACAGGACACACAGAGCGAGGGTGCTTTTTTTAGGGCTGTGTCGACCATGCCCGGTGACATTGTTGGAGCTAATGAGGATGTGGCTGTGCCCGGTGTGTGCGGGTCGGCTGAGACATACGCTCCGGTCCCACTCTGGGAGTTCTAATTAGATCTACATTATCAGAATGTCTGTCCGCATTGGCCCGATCAGCTACAGTTTGGATGCATCATAAATCATCAGTCTAAGTGATCACTAAAGATCTGTATTCTGTCTGTACTGTGCGTGAGGCATTTCATTCATACGAGGCCAATGTTAACCCCGGACAAACTCAAATGTAATTATTACTCTGATGACTTGCACCTCCCACATATTTTCTGTTGTTTTCATTTCTTCCATTTGTTGGTATCCTTTGCATTACTTGAGGTGGCTGGGCTAACACAGCCTTTCCTCAATCATGATCTCATCAGGCTCAACTCCTTGACCTTTGCGCTTTGCTGTAAATGTCAGCTGTCTTTATGAGCCTATGATGAGTTTATCGAGCAATTCACACTCTCTGCCACACACACAAGAGCGCTCAGACTACACCCGCATGTACACCCAGCCATAGGATCTGTCCTTCCCAGCCAACAATAACTCTGATTTCTAGGTGTCGATGGAAAATTCATGGTGCTCAGCTCTGGCAAGCAGCACAAGTGCGGCTGCTCACCATCTTCAACAGGACCACCAAAGATAAATCAAGATTTCATGGGGACTGAAATGGCTTCCTGCAAAGCCTTAAGGACCTGGCAGGCTTTACCGACAGTCTGTTCTATAATAGAAGTCTTTGAACATCTGAAACTTAAACAGGTAGCCATTATTGTAATGGTGAAGTGTAGTAAAGTCTATATTGTTTTCGTCCACAATGTGACACAAAATGGGCCAACAACGTGCCATTAAATTTGGCCAACGAAACTCTTACCATATGCTGGAGTACTAATAAGAACTAAACCTCTCCTGACTAAGCGATCGTCCAGAGTTGTGGTTTAAAACGGTGAGGACGATCACGCCAGGGAGGCAAGCACTACTGCCATGATTATAAATGTTGCGCATTATGTCTGCATGGACGTCTGTGTCCGCGCAGGCCTGCAACTCCTCCTAGTGGAGCACAGAGCAGAAGGAGGGAAGAGGAAGCAGCTATAACAAGCCTTTCCTGAACACTTCCATTTCAATCTTTTTATCGGTTTTGTTGTTGACTGTAATGTAACCCATTGGAATAAAGGGCAATGAAAAAAAATCAGAAAGAGGAGCACTTGGAGGAGTACAAAACCCACCCCCCCCCACACACACACACACACACACACACACACACAAACACACACACACACACACACACTACGACGACGTCGACGAACGACAACGAACGAGGACACGACACGTCTATGAACGTGTTGTTCGAGGGCCATAAAAGTAGCAACACATGGTCACAGAGGTTCCGAGGCTGTACCTGATAATGTGC